>NW_009632632.1:26072-59251 GCF_000690535.1 Cariama cristata
TCCTGCTCAAATCAAGTGGTGGAATGTGTTTTATTAGTGTGGTATTAAACAGTGAAACAGTATGAAGAGGTGGAACTGTAGACAGGCTGAACTAGGATGAATGAAAATGTAATAATTCTGTTCTTTCAGCCAGCTGAATATGTTATTATAGCAGGACAGTGTGGCATTTACCACAGATACTGAGAGGTCCATTCATTGGGCTCATCAACATAAGTAGCTCTATGATGCCTCATCTTGTGTTTGAACGAGTATGAATCACTTTCTACAGTGAAGATGCCTGCCAGGTTTGTTACTATTAATTTAAGGTCTGCAGAAGTCTCTGTTAACATTCACAGCATTCACTTTGTTTGGAAAATTAGTTTAAAAGTCTATGAAAATTAACCTCCACTTCCCTCAAAAACAAAAAGCTGTACAGCCATGTCAGCTCAGTGCTCCACCCAGGTTAAAGAGCCCTAATAACAACACTCAGGTTGTGTGGCCTGAGCTGAGCATGTCAAAACTGTGGATGACCTTCTCCCGCTACTGAATTCAGAGTTCATTCATGTGTCTGTAAAGAAGCACTGTATTGCACCATATACATGTATCCTGGATATTTTTGTAAAGTAAGGAGCTGTCTCTCTGATGTGACACCCTCTGAAGATGGATAAGGAGCCGGTTGTTCCTGCACTTTAGAAATTTGGGTAGCTTGCCTTCCTGTTATGTTGATGGAAAGGCTGCCCCATCATATCATTCTGTTGTGTGCCTGTCTCCTAAAATGGTGGTATCATTCTATGACTGGAAATAAAACTTTCCTGTCTCCTTAGCAGGAAGTCAGTCTCCCCAGTGGTTTGGCCTCTTGTGTAAGTCCAGAAGTGTGATATATAAAGCATTGGTAGTGTTTACTGACCTTTACTGGGACAACGCTATGCAATACTGCCAGAAAACTGGAAATGTGTGATAAGTGGAAAGAGACCAAAAATAGAAGAGCCTGCTGTTGAACAAAAAGAACACAGTCTAAAAAACAACGAATTTGTCCTGTTACAGCTAAAGAAAGGCAAGGTGAGGAAAGAACTGAGGGTTTCTTGGTATCATTAATACAGACGTTTTCTGAGTTTCAGGAATTAATTTTCCAACAGTAATATTGTTTCTGGGTGCAGTTTTCCATAAAAAGGAGAAGTCAGAAATTCTAGTTTGTATACTCTGTTGATCCCATCAAAGTTTTCTATATGAACTAGATATCACAGTAGAATGACAAGAAATATCCTCATAAATTTCATGGACATTTGTGACAGAACAAAAACATGGGATGTTCAACATTCCTGGTTTCATTTTAATTTCTGGGAGGGATGTTGCTTTCTGAACCCTTCTGTCTTGGCACTCTGACTAATTTCATTCTGCCCCATCCCTATATCTATTGCCACATCAGACCTTTGTTTTTTCACTTTTCTTATTTGCTGGCAGAGGTTCAGTTTTCAGAGTCTGAACACTTAGTTTCAATTTCAGACTCTGTGGAAACTTCAGCTTGGCAAAGAAAACTGAATCCTACACTTGGCAAGCAATGAAGGAGCAAATTATTTTCAAACATTTTGTTTTTAAATGTAAATGTAGTTGCAATTTTAAAGTATATGGAATCTTAAAAACTCTTCTAAGAAAAGCTTTGATTTTCATTTCAAATTTTATATCAATCTTGTCAGTTCTTTGGATCTGCATTTTCCACACATAGCTTTCACTAGCTCTGTGAAAAGGAAACATAAAAAATGAATACATGCAAATTTTAATAGAACAAAAAAGGAGAAGAAAATCCTAATATCTCCTTTTAATGTATTACTATTACTCAAACCTGTCCAGTTTAAATTTTATTATTTTTTGTCAGTTATAGTATTTCTTAGCATGTGTACAATAGAGTAAAGTTTTTATACTGTTTATGTACAATGTTTTTTATTGGGGGGTATGGGAGAAAATGGAAAGAAGAAAAAGAAATGTAAAAAGGTAGAAAGAGCAACTGTGTCACTGAAATGTGAATGAGCGCTTTGGCTGAGGATCTGAAGCTGATAACTTTCCTGAATATAAACACAAACCCTAGGCTAATAATCTTTCTGTATTTCAAAAGTTGAGCAGATATGCAGCAACAAAACCAGGCTTTTAAAATTGGAACACTTGCCTGGTTTTGATTTGTTATTCCTATATAAATACAGAACATAAATTACTTCCCATTGGTACCATTTTTTCCGCAAAGCATGAGCTGTATAATTTAGAAGCATGAAATGTGAAACAGGTTATTTTTATAAAAGAAACAATGATCTAAAATCATACATAATGCAGAATAAGAGGTCCCTTTTCCTGTTGTGGAGTCATATGCCCAAAATGAAAATTTTTTTTCCTCATATTATAAAGCAGGACTTATCTCTAACTATTTTGGGCAGGTTAGACTTTTGTTTGAAGGGATAAAGTTAAAATCCAACATGATATGTTATGATTTATTTAGGCATCTCAATATCATCCTGTTTCGTACTATCATACATACATTTGCCCTATCTCAGATCTGTAATAGACTACTCAAGCTGGTTCCCAAGATCACAAAACAGAGGAAAGGGGAGCATGTTCTTGGGCTTTTCTCTACTCTGCTTTGTACTACTGACCACAGAGGTAAAATGAGGCTTTTTAAAAATCTCTGTATTACTGTAGGTATGGGTCTGTCCAATGTCTGTTCTAAAATTAGAACTCAGATTGTTCTAATTATACCCAGCTCTTAATGTTTCCCTGGAAATCTATAAAGTCTTTTTGACCTACATAGCATCTATATATGTTGCTTCCCCAGTATATTGTGCTCAGACATGTAGGAAGCATTAAGCGAACAGAGTTTAAGTTGAAAGAACTATTGGGAATTGTTAATGAGAAACAAAATTGTGGAAATGAGGAGGAGACATCTGAAATGGAGCAAAACCTGTGGTTATATTTTTGGTTACCTGGATGGTAACGGAAACACCACTATATCTAAGAAAGCACGTATGGCTCTAGAATGAAAAAATAGTTCCTAGAGTTCAGTGAAGTTCTCAAAGACCATCTTTTGCCATTAGGAAGCAGAGGAGAGAGACAGAGATGCATTGTTGAAACCTTGGATCTGGCAAGTGAGAGCTCTATCCAGGGAAAGGTGTGGGGATACTGATGGTTCTGCTGGAATCAGACGCTTGGTTAAAAACCCTAAGACTTGACTATCTTTGGTATATTTGCAAAAGGGGAGGCAGGTGACAGGACAGAGAATACCCTCATCAAGTTTTCTGATGATAGGAAACTGAAAGGAGTGGCTGATCCACCAGATAATTGTACTGCCAACCAGAGCGACTTCAACAGAGTCCTGGAGACATGGACTGAAAAGAACCTCATGCAGTTCAACAAAGGGAAGTGCAAAGTCCTGCATGTGGGGAGGAACAATCCCATGCACCAGTATGTGCTGGGGGCCACCAGCAGTAAAACAGCTTGGCAGAAAAGAACCTGGGAGTCATCCTGGTGGACACCAAGTTGACCATGAGCCAGCAGTGCCATTTTCCTGATCCCTTCATAGTTCTTTCTGGTCACACAAATAAATATCCATTAAGCTAAGGAGAGATAGAGGAAGGGAGAATGATTGATTCCATACTCTTGTTATTAGCCCATTCACCTGACAGATGGGAGCTGTCAGTTTAACTACCTGCTCCAATAAATATTTGTGTAAAATGAAAGTGCTCCAACAGGAGACATTCAGAAACACCCAACCAGTTCACACCATTTATCTGAGTGCAGGGTTCCATTAATATGTACACAGTTGCTTTTTCTATAGGTTGCGTTTGCTTTAAGTTTCTTAGGTGATCATGCCTGAATGTTTGGTCTTGTTGGAGAGGTCTATTCTTAGGAAAAATAATGTCTGACCAGCCAACATTGACAGAATTTCCACAAATATTACTTGGGCAGCTCATTAGACACACAGCAATTATAGCATGCTAAATGTGAATGTGGCTTCATATTTACAGATCGATGGAAATATGTGTTCCTGGGAATTCTGAGTAGTCAGTAGGGCTTACACAGTGAACTTGCATATTAAAAAATTGAAGTATCTAAATGCTCATCAAATTATGCCTAAAGTGACCTAATAACTAACATAAAAATAGTGTCAGGGAGCAAGCTTCTTGCTATTTAACATAGTGTTTTACTGTGAAGTCACATGAGCAGCAGAACACAGGTCATGGCTGGACAGGAATGAAGTGGGGAAAAAGTGTGAAGTTCTCTTTCAGTCATAACTAAGGTAACTGACTTGACTATACAGAGTGTTACTGTGTTTAACTATGACAGAGTTCAGTCCATTCTTCAGGGAACTCTCTGAGAGTGTCTCAGGAGTCAAAGTAAGTCTACGGAATATTCTTAAAGAAAATGTGCAGCTAAACAGTGCTGAGGGTACTGGCCTCAACTGATACAGTGATATGCATAGTCTAGGCCACTATTGTATAGAGAAATACCTGGAGATTTCTAGTTTATCAACAGTTCACTATGTCTGGTATCCTATGCATTGCATAGCATTGCTATAATTCTATAATCCTATGCATTGGTTTTTTTGTTAGTAATTTTGAGTATGTGCATCATCTATTTTTATAAGGATTCCTCCTTCCAGAGAAATAACTAGTATTGTTCAAAGACATGCCATATAATTTTGTGCTTTCTCTTTCTGCCAATCTTATTATCTCAATTAACTAATAACACTATTCCCAGAGCAGAAGATGATAATGCAGAAAGAAAGATGTCTTGGCATGACAAGACATTATTATGGATTGGAATTTTTTTATTGCTGCTAAACAAATAAAAGCAGGACTTGAAAATGAGATGATTGCTCTGTCACTCACTGAGATCAGTAGGCTTCATTATAAGTTCATTTACTGGTTCTTCGAATGGGTACTCGCAGCCAAAAATTAGGTTTTCTGCTCATTTCTACTCACATAAACACTCACAACACTGTTTGAACTGAACAGGGAACAACGGCACCTGTGTGCACCTGAAAATTCTTGGCATTCAAAGGCCACAAGACACTTCATATTTTTCCACTAGCAGTTGTAATAAAGGTCCATTAACTGAATTTGCATGAGTTTATGAGCAGCTAAAAATGAAGAGGCAACAGTGACACAGAAAGCCTAAGTGGTCTGACTAGACTTAAAAAAAAACCAAAACACAAATTCTTCTAGGCTTTCCTCTCTTCCCCTGGTACTATATGCAGGTACCTCCATTGGTTTGGAGGGAGCACTGTTGAAATTGCAGCTGTTTTTCAGAACTGGCAGTTAAAAATCACCGTACAGCAAATTAGTTCCCTATGTTTTGATCAGGGAGTGATGTCTTATGCTCCTTCTGTATTTTCCTAGGTCTCTACCCAGAAATGTCATCCTTTTGTCCTGCTCTTTTCCTCTTCCTGTCTCATGCCACCCTCGCTCTTGCCCTTTCTGTTCCCATTTCTAGAAAAACTCCTATCGGAATAGCAATAATAAGCCACACAAAACTGACTTTTTTGGGCTCCCTTGTTTCCTTTTCACCTGACCTAGAGTTGAATGGTGTGTGATGATGTTGCCTAAAAAGATGGATTTGTGACCTGGTGTGTAAAAAGCCAATCACACACAGAGACGAGGTACTGATTTATTTGCAAAGCTGCACAAATTTGGGTGCTAGGTGGTTTCCCACAAAGCTAGCACACCTGGGGTTCTTCTGTTGCAGTTTATGTACATATTCTTATCATTAGGCCACGACCCCAGCACAAGCTCCAACACCAGGATTGGTCAACTCATTTACATATTGCTTCTATAACATTTATGTTACACAAGCTCTTTGGGGAAGGATCTCTGAGTGGGCTGGTGTCTTCATGTTAGGGGATGTGATTTGTAGTATTATAATGAGGGTAGTTCAGCTGAGGATAGGGTTAATCACTCTTCTTGCTGACTATTCTAAACATACTGATTAGATACATTTTAGTTTACATTTTCCAAGATGTTCCTTCCTTCAAGGCCAGACTTAATGAACAAGTCATGATTAGGAGTTCCTCCTCTCATAACTTTTGACAGGCTCAAGAATGGTCATTCTGTCCTGGACAGAGAAGTACATTTTTGTTCTGTCTAAGTATACTCCAGAATTAACTCTTGGTTAACATGTAACAATGATGAGCAAGCACTATATTAAAGTAAATTTTACAGGTAATAAATAACTGTAAGATAAATGTGCTTGAGGAAAACAGGAGGAGCAAGTCTTCAAGGCTGTTAATCTAACAACTTTATGGAAGGCAGCAAGTAGTGAAATGCAACAACAGTTGTCATGACTGTATTCACAAAGTGAGAAGCAAATGAGCCCGTCAATGCACACTACCTACTAAACTCATTAGCACTGAATTCTTGTTTGCAGTTACTGCTCAAGATGAACTGTGGATCTTGTTGGAGACTGAAATCATCTATATCTCTATAAAACATAGACATGGACAGGGAATTCCTTCCCTAACAAATATGTTACTATTCCAAAGGGAAAGGCCATCTGCAGGAAATAGACCAGTTGTCTTTTTCACCTAGTCTCATGCCTTTTCTCTGAATAGTGAGAAAGTGTGCTGTTAGTGTCAAGTGTACTTAGAAATTTTTGAAGTAGGCATGTATTTGTCCTTTGTATGAGGCAAATATCCTCAACTTATCCACTTACTAATAATCAGTACTCACATTAGATCGGTGACTTACCTTATTTTTTTGTTAAAATGAAGCTTCCAATTAATTCTCACTCTGAAAAAGAACCCTCTTCCAAACCCTGCACACCCTCCAAACACGTCTTGAACTGTACTGCTTTTCAAAATACAAAGAAACAAACATTAGTCAGAAAATGAAATTAATATTAGTCACATTGCTTTGTAGTGTCATTTTTTTTCTTTTTTACCTTTCATATATCCTTTTAAATACTAATAAGCTCTGGCTTCTAAAATCATCAGTGTATTGTCGAAAACTTGTAATTTACCAAACACAGGTCACCTAAACTTTGGACTACAATATTGCATTCACCAAGTAATTCAAATAAGGGAAAATGTATATCTTTTTAAGGTTCTCCCATCAAACTCAAAAGTACTTGCAGTTGAAGGACACAGAAAAGAGAGACTGCAATGGATGCAGCTAGCACCTGAATCACTTTCCTGGATACTCTGTGCAAGAATCATATTGGTACGTTGCTAGTATGTTGTACTTAGTGACTTCTCCTGCCTTGAGTGTGGGCTCTCTGGAATGTCTGCTACCTGGTATTGCAGGGAACATAACTTAGGTAAAAACTGCTGTGTCTCAAGTAAAGCCTGGCTCAACTGCCTTGCTCTGTGACTGGGTCTACAGGGATGGTTTAATCCGTACTTGCACTTGAGAGTCTGAATTCAATATTCATTCACATATGAAACTCTCTAGATTGCTTACAGTTTTCCTTACAAAACTTAAATCAGGTCCTTTAAACTCCCCAGGATTTCCAGATATCTGCTGATCTTCTACAGTCATCCAACTGCTATGGATTTAGGGAAAGTTAGTTTCCCTATTTTTTTCCATAGAGGACAGGAAATCTCAGTGAATAAAACCTGTTTGTAAATCTCAATATCTAATTTAAATCCTCTTTGGATGGTCAAGGAAAGCAGAGGGAAATCACAGGATCCTTGCCTTCAAAGATTTACCCTGGTACTCACTGGAAGTAAGTGGACCTGCAAGTTGCTGTATGTTATGCAACATGCAAATACTGTATATTTAACATACTTTAATACATGTGATGAAGAACAAATGTAGTCAAGAAGTCCCTAGATTCAATGCTTGAGAGGTTCAGGAAACTGCGAGATTATGCTATAGAGATTTCTGTGTCGGGCAAGTTAATGATGGCTCACTGGGTACAATTTTGTCACTACAGATTAGCTGGGTATAAAGCTCAACTTTAGACAGTCACCTGCCACATGGATAGGCTTAAAAGTCATGAAAAGCCTTGGTGCATACATGTAGCATATGTGGAAAAAAGCAAAAGCTTAAGGACTACATGGCATGGCCTGGTAGTTTTTATTTCAAGCAGAGGCTTGAACTTTGAATGTGAGCCACAGCACATCTAAACTTCCGTATAACACAGGCTACTTGGATTCAGCCTGACACTCCTGTGTAGTCATGAGTGAATATGGGAGAATGCCAGTGAAGGAAACTCAGAGCCATCCCTGTGTTTGGTCTTGTTGTGCACCAGCTATCATATATTTGAAGTGCTCTTGTGCCTCTGCTGTGGAGCTGACAGAGCCTTCGTAGAAGGATGCTGGTTCTGCATGCTACAAGGACAATTGGCATCTGTAGCCCATCTGAATCTAATGTGTGTGATAGACCAGGTTACAGGTCTATCTTATGGTTACCAGCCAGATGCAGATTTTGGGTCACTCCTGTGCTGAGTTAGTTCTCATCAATCCAGAAAAGCTTTAAATTGCCATGTGCAGGAACCAATTGACTACTGCTTCTCCCAGACCTTCAGCCATCATATCTTTGGCAAATCTTCAGTAAGTGTGTTGCCTGAAAGCTAAGTAACCTCTGGCACCACCCAAAAATTAGGGAAACAAAATGCCTGTCCTGAAGTCAGTGATATGTTAGGTACTGGATCAAGATCTGATAAATAAGGACTTTCTTAGTTTTAAAATCAATGCATATTTGATTGGCAGCTGACTTAGATCTTTTAAATTAGTCAAATTTTTTTTTGTCTTCTACCTTGGACCATTTGAAATGTAATAGCTGCTAGTTTATAGTTTTTAAAGTGCCAGAGTCAACTTTTCACAAAAAGTTCTTGTATTAAGTTCAACAGATAGGTTGATTGAATTACTCTATCAGATTCTGTATTGGAGTCTGGCCAAATCTTCAAGTCTTTATTTAAACAAAATTCCCACTTACCTCATAGTTTTACATGGGAAAGGGCTCATGAATTTGGCACTGGTTACATACTATAGAAAGTGGAACTTTTTAAAGAAAGCCCCACCTACTGACACCAAGTATAACACTAAGCAAAAACATAACCTTAATAGATTATTCAGCAACCTTTCCTCTCACTAGAGGGGAACATACTGTGAACATGAACGACAAGCATTTTCATACTTATCATTATTTTCCCTGTTTGTGCTATTAAGTCCAATTACGAGGATTATTGGCTTAACTACAGTAAAGTGTTACTTCACCTGATCCTTTGAGCTGTCTGCTTCACAGTGTTTCCATGTAAACCACACATGCAATCTCAAGAGATTTTTCTCAGTAAAATGATTTTTAGTCAAACAAACCAGTAAAAAAATCCAAACAAAACAGTGATGCTCAGCTAATCCCAAGAGTGACATAACTCCAGAGTCCCCCTGCTCACTGTACAGAAGTAGCCCACTGCAATGCAGGACTAGGTTTTTTAGAAGAAGCCGTAGAAGCAGTTGAAAATTAGGCCTATGTCTGATGTCACACATGTGTGATCCAGATGTAGAGGAGTAAAGGACACCTCCATCACTGGGGACATGAAATGTTGTGTGCTTATTCAGATGATGGCTTCCATTCTCCTCTTTTATTCTGCAGCATGATTCCATGGAATAATTATTACAGTATTGATTCTGGGTCGAAACTTCAGCTTCTGTTGTTGTCCCTCTATGCTTTTTCCCACATAATAGCCAGAAAGAAGCCAGAAAATAATCTTTAAAGGATGACCAAAGATTCTCTCACTCTAAATGCATTCCCATGGTGGCACATAGCCAGAGAAGCATGCATGGAAAGGGTTGATTAAGCACAGATTTGAGGTGTCCCACCTGATTGCTATAGTCAGTGTAATTTAGATCAGCTACAATGGCCTTTCAGTGAAACTCAAAAAGAGTAGCTTTGAATCACTTCCCTTTCATAATCCCCTTCTCATCTGCACTAAATATGGCCTCAGCCTAAACTGAGACTTTGCATATGATAACTCTACATTGTTTCAGATTTTCTACAGAGATTCTGAATGTCTTACAGTGATAAACTCTTTGATACAAGAACAGATGAGTTAACTGCTGGAATAATTGACTCAGTCACCAACTCTAAACTGTTACAAAAGGTTTGCCTTTCAGGAAAAAAGTCTATTCAAAGAAACATTTTCTTGTCCAGCATATTTCTGCTTTGCTAAGGAAAAAAAAGGAAAAAGAAACCCGACCCAACGCCTGCTTGTCCTTTGGTCAGTAGTCCTTACAGAGAGACGCCAAAAATAATTCTGAAGCTGATTGTTTCCCCTTAAAGAAAAATATGGTAGTGGTACATTTGCAGAAATGTCACCATTTTGTTGTTGTTCTTTGAACAGCCCTTCTGGTCATACTTTCCTGCTCTTTCCTCTGCTCTGCAGAGCTTTCAAAGCAGCATTGTGTTTAAACTTAACACAAAACCCCAAGATGTTGGCACACTTCCAAGGTGTTTAGGACCTCTTCCCCTTTAAAAAGAGAGAGGGAAGAGAGTGTGTAAGAAAGAGGCGGGGGGTGGGGGGTGGAAGAAACAATATGTAATGAATTCCACACCTGCATAGCTGAAAGGCATTTTATGTATTAGATGTCTCTGGAGTTTTTCAGGTCTGGAGATTATAATGCAGCAATTAAAGTAGGCATTGAGTAGCACTCATTATCTTAGCAGATCTCTATCACCCGTAATTGACAGAGAATGTTTAACTTGAGACATTTAGTAAAATAATGTCTGGAACAGTTACATTAAGTAGAGAGGAAAGAAACCATGGTTGGGGTCATATTACATTTTGAAAGATAAAGTAAGTAATAATTCTGTGGAAACCTCTATTTCCAAGGAAAAACGACAACACAGATGTCGTTCCTGCAGTAAGAAATAATTTGTGGGGTTGATTCATTAATAAAAGGATTAATTGAAAGTTTCTTGGTTTTGGCTTCTAGTAAGTCATTTGTGATTTTACTTGATCTACTAACTACAACCACTTTCACTTCCTTTTTGAGTAAATGCTTTATAAAAAGAAAAACAGTCCTGGAAACATTGAAAGGATGTAACGAGAAAGATTTCCTGAAGCAATGTTTGTTTAAAAAGTGAATATTAGTTATACCAAAACACCAGCAGACACTAAAGTACTCCAGCTGGGGTCGCTCTCTTAAAAGCAGTGGAGATGTTTGGGCTCAGTTGCACTTACATCAAGGCGAAACACACTCCTTTATGTAAAACTATTCTTTTTTCCAAGTAGTGGATCCCAGTGACAGAAAACAATCTGCTCCTGTGACTATATCATATCCCACCACAGTTCCCATTTTGCATGTATTTGTCAATAATCTAGAAAGAAACAAATGCTATTACAACATACTTGTTAGTGTAAATAGACCACAGACCTGCAACTACACCATATGAGTTGTGCTTGTTCATAAAACAGATCACAGCCTTGGCTAGGTTGTTTTTTTTTGCAGCTGTTATTAATTACTTTTGGAAACTCTTGTCCAGTGTGTGAGAAAACCTGTGGACATCAGCACAGCTACAGTTGAACACCAGGTCACAGAGACTGAAAGAGTTAATAGATTCCAGTCACTCCTGAGTGGATAAACAGGAAAAAAGAGTAGTGGAATGTAAAATGGAGGAAAGCTGGAATTCAGGCTGAAAGGCTAGAGTTTACAAATCAGAAATTCAGACAATTTTATTTAAAAATCTTAATGGCAAACTATCAAAGAAATGGCAAAAGCCCTAACACCCTCTCTGCTCCCTGCTTCTTACTTCTAACAGTGCTATTGTATGAAGTTTGGTAAACTGCCACATTAAATGAACAAATATTATTATCTATGCGTGGTTTTCTCACAACCATTCTTCTAGACTATCTCACAATCCCATTTTGCCAGATTGTATTGGATATACATGTCACATGTACTCAGACAACAAAAACAAAAAGCACTTCTTAGCTGTTACATAACATTAGGAGAATGAGGATAAGGTGCAATATGTAGTTTGAAATTTGAAAGTGGCTGGAGTAGTTTGTTGTTTAAATACTTTCACAAATATCTTTCTCAATGGGAGTGTAATAAGACTAATTCACAGGTCATAAATTATCCTTATGCCCCTCACTGTGCATGCTCTAGCGGAGACTGAATCCTCCATTGAGAAGACTTAATCATTTACAGGGCCCTAAGGAAAACAAATCTGTACCCTATCCTCCACAGATCCACTAGAATGACATGCTGCTGCTTTACTTCGTATAACCCAACTAAAGCAAGTGACTGCAGTAACCTGAAAATTTTCCTATTTCTGAAACAGCCACTATGTTTTAGCCATTTCGTGTACTTACCTCTAATTAATGGACGTTGAGAAGTCATTGAGAAAAAACCACATAGCAATTTGTTATTAACTCATGACAACAAATGAGCATTCAACTCATTGATGAGATGCTGAAAAACCCATTTTATATTTCTACCTTCCAGAAAAACATGGCAGAAAATAATAGGAAGCAATCTGAAAGACAGTCCCAGGAACAACAGCATGTAGACTGACTCATAAAAACCAGTGAGAAAAAAAGGATGTTTTTTTCATAAACATAAGAAAAGAGCTGCCTCTTGGCAGAGATACAATTGTTGACTGAGAATAGGTTATATGAAAAATGTGTATCTAGAGAAAACACAGAGTCGGAGCAAAATGATTAAAGAAATGCCAGTAATTGAAATTAAAAATAAAATTCCACAATAGCACACTTGTCAGGATTGCTTCTAGATATTAGCGCTGGATGGAAGTAGAGAGTTGGATCAAAAGTCAGTAGGATTCTTGGTCAGTCTTTTTTTTTTTATTATTCTGATTAGCTGCTTGCACAACCCTCAGTAGTGCAGTCGAATTTATTTTACAGCTAATCTGTATCTTGTTCTCACCTTTTATCTTATATTATCAGTTTCATCTACTTTTTTTCTATTTTCATCTTTTCTTGAATAACTTCTGGCCCTTTTAGAAGGACTGCTATAAATGGGGATAACTTAATGTTTTTTTCTTTCTGTGTAAGCTCTGGCCTCAATAGTTCCCAAGGTATGCAATCAGCCAAACATGCATGGTAGACACAGTTTTTCCTACTGCAGATGCTTCCCAAACTGCTTTTCTTTCTAAGTTTATTTCTACTTTTCTCCTTACTACCATGTATAGTAGATCTTGTCTGACAATCACAAATTTATGGTCCAGACCAAAATTATTTTTGAAAATCAAAATGTCATATTCAGTTCTCCTAATTAATTCTTCTATGTGTAAGTATGGGTGTTTCCCTCTTTCCAAGTGATGTCTTGCAATATCTAGAAGCTCAATGGAAATCTCCAAGGTAAGAAGACAGATCAGCTGGTAATAAATTCTTATACACTTTACTTTCTCTCTGACACTACTCCCATTATCAAGACTACTGTGCTTCATGTATCAAGAAAAGCAGGTATTTTCCTAGAAACTGAAATAGTGAGATAAATGTGCTTGGAGAAATTGAAAAGCATGTGGAAGTACAGAATTAGTTTTTTCATAAAGTTCTTACTGTCCATTTTCACATGGATTCTTCTGTGTTCTTGAATAACTCAGAAAACATCATTTTGGGGGAGAGGTTAGGTGAAATTCATGGAGCAAGAGAAAGCTCATTGATGCAAGATCTCTGCTGACCTTGTGAGCTGATGACAGAGCTCTGGGTTGCAGAAGACAGGCCTGCTCCATGCAGGCACCTGTTGCCAAGATGGGTTATCCCGGGCACAGTTGCTTGATTCACCAGCTGTTTCGGGTCCAGATATCTCCATAGCCGTATGAATTTTGCCAGGATTTGCCTCATTTAGTACTCAATAATTAGTTGTGATGAGTTTGTCCAGGGTTTCGTGTGGTGAGGGACTGTGAATTCAGAAGAGAGAGTTTTATGAATCCTGAAACTTTCACCATAATCGACATTTTGTTTTCTGAAGAAAAGAATCCTTGCAGCCTATACACCTTCCTTTTGTGGCCTTTTAGTCCATAAGTGCTGCTTGCATTAGCAGAAATCTGCAGACACAAGTTACAGGGATAATAGAAAAAAAATGAACATGCCAGTTTGGTTCTAGAGTTGAGAAAAGGGTTGAGCTGTGGCAGAGGCATAGTCTAAAAACACTTTGTGAATATTTAACAGGAGCACACACTTAGATGTTTTTAATAATTTAGTGAGACAAAGGAATCTAAGCCTGCATCTGCTCTAATTGTTCCTTACTCTTTTTATCATGGTGAAAAGTCACGTTTCTATTTGTCTTTGCAATATTGCAGGAAATAACCTGTACTCACAAAAAGCAAGTGAATATGATCTAGGTGAACCTGACATAGAACTTAAAGCCCAAATGAGTACATATAAATTGTGTCAGCAGTATTTTCAGTTCCATGAATCAGATTTAGGCAGCTGGCTGCATCTTTATAGGTAATAGCATTAAAATGCTTAGATTTCTGGACAATTAACAACTTATTTAACAGGATTAACAGTTTGTGGCTCTGCTTTAGGTTGATAACTTTGAAGATTACCTTTCAAGCTCAATATGATTGATTTCAATGGTATTACTATATTAATACAGATGCTGTCACATTCTGGGAGTTTCTATAGGAACACATCTGTGGGCTGTGAAGTATGTTCCAATGGAAGACCAGGAACTTAATATTAGCAAGTCTAAGTATATAAAAACGCAATCTTTTAACATATTAGTAACAACTTGATTATAAAGAGAATTCATGAGTAGAAAAAAATAAGGATTTCGGTCTTAAGGATCTCATGTAGAACTGAATGACACAATATAGAAACAGGAACTCCTCATTAAAAAGAAATCCAGGCCTTGATGTTCCTGTCTCTCTCTTAAGTAATTTCTTTAACTGAGGAGTATCTGTGCCTGGACCTGATAAGTAACCACTATAACTTCAAACATTAAATACAATTAGTTTTATCTACTGAAATTATTGAATTCAATTCAATTCTAAATTAAATACCCTTTCTCAGCATTGTTGCCTGGCAATTTTTCTTTTCCTGTTGTTTCAGACTTATTGCTCTTTAGCCAATGAGAAATATTATATGTTAGTATTTTTCCCACCCTGATAGCCTTGTGATGTAACAAAAGAAAGCAAACCGTGATTTACAGACCTGTTACTGGTCATTCATTCAGCGTGGGAATATCAAGCTACACTGATGTCCATAGTACCAGCCTGCTGGGTTGAGTTCTTTTCCCGCCTAACTTATTTATAACCAGAGATATTTTCACAAGGTTTGTGCCAAATCATTCATTATCAGAAAATAAATTGTTTCACCACTTACTAAATCCTTTAATTTCAGGGTTGTACCACTTGGTTTAATTAGGTTTTATGCTAGCTTCCTGTTATTTGCATGGTAAAAGCTTGGCTTGAGATATCTTTGGCTGAATTGCTTTTAGACACTATTGTTTGTAAGAACTACTTTATGCAAAGAATAGAAAAACACTGTAGCTCGTGAAACTTTCTCATAATACTCCCTTCTGTAAAGGGAGGGGAAGGTGATTACACACCTCTGTACAAGCAAACACAATTAAGGTTGAAAGCAAAGTGCTTCGAGAAAAACTTCTAATAGATTTAATTGCAAGAGAAATTTCACACCTTCTGTTTTCTGGAAAAAAGCTAACAGACTTATCTGCAAATCAGAAATTTCAGTAAATTCAATGGGAATGCAACTATTTCAAAACTTTGCACACATATCCCTAAATTTACAAGAAGGAAAGAGACAGAGTGAGCCTTCTGATACATGTGAAACCTGGAGTGGGGGAAGAGGGCTGCCTGCAGGACTGATGGTCTGCTCCTACCTAAGTGGCTGCAAGTAGCAAATAGATTGCTCCATTTAGTACAGAAACTTCCTTCTTACTTGTATAGTACCTGAACCGAGCCAGATCCTGATTCTGGGAATATTGTCTAGTTACAAGCTCATAACAGCAGCAGTAGACCAGATAATTACCTAATTTTCTTGTATCTTATTGCATAGGATCGTGCAGGGTTAAAAGGCACTTACTTCATTGGAGAATTTAGACAATTAAAGTGGGTTTTCTGATACTGAATGCTCCTGGTCAGCTGCCCCTTTACCCTGTGAATATCTGTACTTAAATGCCCCAGGCACCTAGACTAGTGTTTTTCTCTTGTACAGGGACAGTACAGGGCAACGTAGGTTGACCTGATAGGCCTGATCTGGATCCCCAAATTGGATATTCCCCAAGCCATATTCTCTTAAGCAACCTATTGAAAGTTAATGCAAATAAACAGGATAGGGCACTGCACAAAATGGGTTGGTGGCTACCCTTTTTTGGAAGGCTACCCTATCACAGAAAGAAGGGAAACTTAGAGTTCCTTTCTCTTCAGTGAAACCAGAGGTCCCCATTTCCTCTGTAGCCTACATGGGTTTAAACTCTTATGTTCCATAAAATTCATATATTCCTGACTGTCTGTGTTTTGGTTACTTTGCATTAGCTGGGAAGAGCGAGTGAAAGCAGAGAGAGATATCCCTCACACAACCCGATGCAGCAGTGCCACAAATGAAGGGGAAAAGATCTATAGTTTGTAATCATCTAGGAAGCTACTTGCTAAATGTACAGATATTTTAAAATGTTTAGATTTTAATAATACCACAGAAAAAGTGGAGTTTCTTCTCTAGGAGTACGTACATAACAGTAAGTCATTGAGACTTCTGTATTTTAGGAAAAAAAAAAGTGTAGATCTTCATACATACTCAGATGATGTTTTTGCCTTAGTAAAATCAATAGTACTTTGTACATTTGAATTTTGTCCAAGCTTCTCCTCCTTTTTTTTCTGTCTAGCTGACAGTGTTTAAGACACCATTAGGAGATCTGCTTTATTCATTGGCTGGTAAATATACTTGCCAAATACAATAATAAATGATAGCTCCTGAGAAGATGCCATTTGTTTGCATTAAGCTCAATGCTTGATGAGTTCAGTCCAACAGCACCAGTTATTCTGACAGACACAGTTATAAATTAAAATGATAATGAAAAATAGGTCTGAAGTTAACAGGCTGAAATTTAGCATAGACAAGAATACAATACCTTAAAAAAAGGATAAATCAAATAAAGAAAATGGGGAATATGTGGGTAGTCAGCCATCTATAAGCAAATATCATGTGGCTCACACACTACATACAAGTCACAAAAGAGATAATTTTGTGGAAAAGTCATCCCTTAGTTGATCCTACCAGAATTACCCTATGCACAATATGCAGAAAAATTACTCGGCCTCTATTTAGTTCTACTTATAGCAGTCAAACCAGTAGCACCAGCTATCAAAATTAACTAGAAGGAAATATATGTTAGTATATATTAGTATCACGTGAGACACACTATTATTTGTCTCTGCTATAAACTTTTTTCACCAAAAAACCCCAAAACATTATGATCAATTACTGAATAAATTAGGTGACTCTGTCGTAGATAGGTCTTGATGACCTTTTGACGCTGCTTTCAACTCTGCATTTCACTGATGCTAGGGTATCTTAGTTTTAGTTCCAAGTGAGACTCTGTAAGACTCTATGCCATGATAAACCTATTTTCTAGATTTTGGAAAGGAAGTTAATAGGTTTTTGAGATACTAGCCAGGTATATAATAAGAAAACCAGATGTTAGTCAGGTTAGATATTTCTGGAAAAGTAATTTCAGGAGACATAAAGGCAGTATTCAATGTTTGGCAAGGAAGCAGTTATCTTAGCAAGTCAATCACGCTTCATACATTGGAAGATATAAGTCCCTTAAAGGGTCCTGCCAATCTAAAAGAGTGGAAGATTCCTTTCTTAAGCTGGGGAGAAAGGTATGTTTGACACATACCCAATGTTGGTAAAGTCATCTATCATCTCAGAGCACCGACATGGCCAAGGCTGATAATGTGGCTCACATGAAACCAGGGAAAAAAATCCAATCCCAGAGATCAAACTGTCCATCGAAGACAAATCCTTCCTGACATCTATAGATTATTAAATGAAATCCTAAAGTATGAAATATGATTAAATTCATTAACATAATATAGAACTGCAACTGTTAAAGTGATGTTATCCTTTTTTTTTGGGGGGGGGGGTGTAAAAATTATGTAAGAAGTTCTATCTTAGTGGTTAATGCTATTTAAACCAATTGTGATTCTCAGTGTTAGTTCAGATATAAACGTTGCTATCAAAGTTAGTCCAGTTATAAACCGGATCTTGACATAACTTCATCAGTCCTTTTTTAATAAAAATGGTATCTTTTTGTCAGTATGAATAGGGGAGTAAACAAATGAAATTGCTGTGAATTCGGTCCTCTTACGTACCCACTTTCTAAGCAGTGACAGTAAAAACTTTGAGGATTTATATACTGCACATTGCATCACTCACAGTTTATCTAAGCACTATCAAGTATATTGAGCTAAAACAAATACTTGCATAAATCAATCTGATCCTAAGTCAACATGATTTTCTGAATTTCTTTACAAATCTGATTGCTTCTGCAAAACACTAGAAAATGTTCCTTCTGCAATCGTTTAGCATGGCAACAGGGAAGGTTGTGATATATGAAACTAAAATGCCCACTGTTGATTCCTAACAAAATTTCACACAGTTTTTGAAATCCATTAAGGATAAGGCAAAGTCTTTTTGAGATCTCTCAGGCCTTTTGATATTTATCAGCCTTTTGAGTATCTATCACACAATATTTTAAACTGAGGAGTGTTATTCAAACATATTTGAAGTTATTGTCTACCTGGCAGTAAGTTCTTTTGTTAGTTACTTTCCTTGCAAGGCCATTAAACTGCTTTGTAACTTGATCTGAGGTTCCTTTAGTTACTCAGCATATAAGCTGCTAGTTGAAAATGAGCAGCATTTTCGTTAACAGAGTAAGTGCTTAGCTCCAGATCCTCAAAATATCCAATCAGTATTTAGGCAACTACTCTGCATGACTTCTAACTCTGTTCAACCTTCTGGAAACATCTGCTCATTGCACATACCAAATGGTTAACTCCATCATTAGTCCAGCCATGTTTATACTTACAATTATATCTGCCTGTAAGCATAGATACACCTGTACATGTCATTTATCCAATAAGTTCCAGCATTTTGTTTTGAATGGTAAAGACTTGGTTTGATACTAAACATAAAGTGAGAATGATGATATTAAATAAAATATTAATAAGTGAAAACATACTGTAAATTTTATAGAATAGGTATATAGTATGATAACACAGTGTAACCATGCAATTGTTTTCATATGAATTTTCTATTTTTTATGCTTTAAGCTGATCTTCAGAAAAACAAAGAAAGAATTTTTCTCCTCTTCATTAATGCCTCCTGCATTCCCAAAATGCTTAGGTGCATTGTTAAGACCTTTAGCCTTCCTCAGCACATCAAGCATTGATCATTGCCAGAGGCAGAAGACCTGGTTGACTATGAGTCAGATCTGTTACATATTCCTTAGTTCTAAGAGATTTGGAGTATCTTGCCTTTGTTGGAAAAGGGAATGGTATTTTAGCAAAAATCTAGCCTGTGCTACATCTTGCAATCCCATTGTTGTCATCCTGTTCTTACCAGTAAGTACTCGCTTTAGAAAACACCTTATTATAACTAGACTAAATGATTGGAAGAGTTTTTGCTATAAGGTCCAAAATAAGTGTACAAATGAAGAAAAACATGCTAATATAGAATTAGAAGGTTTATTGTTTAAATAGAAGACTATTATACGTTTCAGCAATTATAGAGTGATAACATATACTGAAGCTGATACCAAAGGTTAAATAATTCAGCTAAATTAACAGAAAAACAGGCACATGCTTTAGCCTGGCATCTCAAGGTTGGGAAGCATCAAGAAAAGGACAAATGATAGAAAAAGGGACATTCTTTTCTAAGCCCATAGGCAAGAATGTGGAGAGGGGCCTTCAAGAGAGGGAGTTCTCGACATGAATGGAGCCAAGCTGATAAAGCGTTACAACCCACAGACATCAACAATAATTGGCTGAGAGCAGGACAGAGGTAATTGTGGTAGCAGGAGATCGCAATCTCCAACTCAAATGCCCTCCCCCCCTCCTGCCCCGAAAGAGGGCAAAATAGTGCTTAGGGAGCGTGCATAGTTAATATAGAGGCTTCACCAGTGCTTGCTGAGGCTGTGTACTAATTTACTTTGGAAGGAAGAAACTTATAACCAATCCTAAGTGTGAATAACAATGAATATGTAGTGTACTATGAATATGCAAATGTTTTATTGCATATAATGTGTATCTTCATTTTACTTGGCACACACATTAGGTGGAGCAATCCTCTGTGCATCCAGTGCTGCAATGAAGAGAATGCCTGCTTCTTAATACTGCATTGGTGTTAAGTGGTTTATACCCCATTTCGGTGACATTACCAAGGTCTGCATTTAGCCCAACTGGAGTTAAAAAGTATGGAAGGTAATTCTCAGTATTTCTTTTACAAGTTAATGTTAATTTGTTGATTAAATGTTAATGTTAATTAAATGTTCATTCTTGTTAAATTTTAATTGTTGTTAAGTCCAGGATTTTGATTCAGAATATTTTAACACTTTAGCATGATATTCAAAAAGTTTTCAAAGTAGTTCGCTGGTGGTGAATGAGGTTCCCATCTGCTGAGTGGTCCTGCACACCCATTATCCACACAGATACTTGATAGATTTGCTCAGTTCCTCTTCGATCATTTCCCAGATTAGTAGATGGCCCATTTCCATACCAAGCCTGTTTGAGCTCATCTTTACAAAATCTAGAGATCTTACTTTGGTCAGGATCATTTGCCTGTATGACATGAGGCAAGGAGGTTTAAAGCACAGAATTAATTCACATATTTTTTAAAAAACATTTTGACTTGATACTTTTCCACAAAATCAACCTATTCAGTTTGTTTTAATCCTCTTTTAGCACAAAAAAAAAAAAAAAAAGAAAAATCATCAATGCAGAAAACACTATTGTACTTCATTCTCCCTGCATTAAGGATACTGAAAGAAAAAACAGTGACTGAATAGCTATGAGGAAAAAAATCATAGCAAGGGAGTGGGAAAGAAGTATATGGCCATCAAAATACCAGAGTCAGTGAAATCCTGTCCTCTGAATAAGAACTAGTTCATTAATCTGAGCAAGAGTCAGAACTGTGTGGCTAATGGACTGGTAGCCTTGACTTGGGAGATTTTCACAAAACAGGATCAGAACTGGTTTGTCCCCTAGTAAAACCAGGCCATCTATTATATAATAGGTGATGCCAATCTTTGAGTTGCAATCCTAAAATGACCATGACATATCTTTTCCATAATTATGTTCTGGATTGTAGAATCACGTAGTTTGGGTAGTCACAATGCTCATGGGAGAACAACCAACCAAACCTGCTCAAAATCTTGTTTAGTAAGCTGTGCTTGTATGTCACACCAAAAACTGATCTCTCAATTTAGGTGAGCACTTGTGTTCCTCAGAGATGACTCAGATATACCCATAGTATTCTGTTTACACATAAACATAATTCAACATCTTTAGGCTTTTCTCTTGAATAATTTATTTCCATGAGAAGCAGGTTAAAACAACTTTTCAGAAGATGCATGTGTGCCACATAGATTTCAGAAAACTTTTATTATCATATTTGAAACTTTGTTTTTGTTTGCTGTATGGGCAGACTCTGTAGCTTCCTATGAAAAATACATTCAGATGGACAACAAATCAATTGAGCTGTTGATAGTAGCGGTCTTTATGAAATGTACAACAGCTAATAATGGTAAATTTCTTATTGCTACACAGCCAACATGACAATGACCACAAGTCATCTTTGGTTTCTCCATAGATTACGGCAAGAACTTTTCTGATACATCCAGGGTGACTCAAAAGGCTTTTGTATTCTGAAGACAGAGTCTGAAAAAATCAAAATAAAAATGGTAATATTGAAATTATCTTCCTAATGTTTTTACATGTTTTACTTTTTGTTTAGGGTCCAACTTGTGTCTCCTCCTTTATAAAGAAAGGATGACACTTTCATATTTGTGTTACGAATTAGACCGCATAACTTCTTCAAATGCAAATGTTTCCTAATTTTTCACAGTAGACTAATAGTTTCATTTAAAGTATTGATTAACTTGTTGGAGACAGATATATAATGCAAGCCATAAGCCTGACTGGTGCATTCAGTCAATATATTTCTTTATTTCAAAAATTCCAAGACAATTTAAAAGCTTCGTTAGTAAGTATTTCACAGTTTCTATTGGTTTTATTTTGTTTTGTTTTCAATGCATCTGCTGTGATGTGATGGCAGGTACTAAATAGTTTATCATTGAAAAATTCTAATTTTTTGACACTGTCAGAAGTTTTTGTGTATAATAAAAGGAAATATTGCTTACTACCAAACACACAATAATTCTGTGCCAGACAAAGATACATCTATGTTTATTACCAGAAAGTATTCAGCTTCCCATTAACTCCAGGCAAAAGCATCAGAACCCCTGGGATTATAGTAATACATTACATTCTTAATGTTCATTATTCACTGTGGAAATTTATGGCATGACTCCTTGGACCCTCAGACCTTTCCTGAGGGTTTCCGGGATGAGGGTGTTGCTCATGTGGGTTGACATTCGGTGATGTAGGCCAGATGGCTATTTTTGCGTGTTTTCTTCAACATATTGAGTTCTCACCTTCCCAGCTTTTTGTTTTCCTCTGTCCCAAAGAAAGAACTGTCATTTCCAAACTCAGTGATTTCAGCACTACAATTAATTCACCTTTAAGGATCAGATCATCCATAACAGTTAGTTCTTCCTGGAATGTCTAGAACTGTCCCTTTTGGCAGACGTAGTGGTTTTTCTTTTGGCCAACAAGAAATCACAATTTTCAGCAGAGATTGTTGGATGAGGAAGTGACCATTCAGTATTTGTCACTCTGTCCTTTGAGTTAAAACTCAGTATGCTTTGGAATGTAGGTTTCTCATGATATCTTCCAAGGAGAAATAAAACAGATGTATCTTTACCAGTGTAAGAGGAAATGGCATATTTAATAAAGCAGATGACCACATTAAACCTATCTTGGCCACATTTCAGTTTTGGCAAGGCATTTGAGCAATATACTTGTTATTACAATTGAGTATGATATTCTTGTCCACTTCTCTTCAATATTTTTCTTCACTTTTCTTCTGCTAATATGCAGTGAGGCAAATAACATACAGAATTATATGACGCACTAAAATATGAAATAATGATTGTAAATTCCTAAAGCTGCAATTGTGTATTCTGTGAAAATTAAGCAGTCAACTGTTGTCAAACATTCTGAGCTCCTCAAATGAAAGTAGCTGTATGTAAATTAAAGTAGGTACATCCTAGGGTCCAGACTGAATTGGCCAGTGTAGTTCCCAAGTTACTCCTCATCATATTCAAAAAGTCATGCCAGTCAGGCAAAGTCCCTAGTGACTGTAACAAGGGAAACATCGCTGTCATTTTTAATAAAGGTAAAAAGGAGGACCCTGGGAATGTGATGGTGCAGCCCCCTGGGCTACTCTGAGATTTCAGGATAAGCCTTGCATGCTCTAGTTGTGCTGTTATCTTGGGCTGAGTCAGGCACTCTGCAGCCACACCTGGGCCAAGACTCTGAGAGCTCAGGGTAAGTCCCCATTGTGCTTCTGGTTACAAGTGCAGTACGCTGGGACTGGGGTGCCAGGCACTCCCTGGCACATCTGGGCCACATTTGGCCTGAATGGTATACCAGAATGACTGAGCAGAAATTGTTGCCAGAATGGAAAATACTGACCAAAAGTCAATCATCTTGAGATCCTATAAATAGTGATCCAAAGTGAGACCTTTTGAGATCTCTGGGACTGAAGCAGGCTGTGTGATGCAGTACCTCTCCCTGAATTGGGATGTCTATCAGGGTAAATTTTGCAGGGACTGACAGATCATCCTTTAATGATTTTGCAAGTACTCAAAGGCCTGATTTCATGAGGTTTGCTGACCGTCTGTTGATGAACACTGGTGTATAGAAGTGAGTAATTCATGAAACTCACAAAAAGGGAAATTTTGATCACAAGTTAACCTCTGTGTGTGTGCAATTTGACTCAGAACTGCTTTTCTGTGTGTGATGTGATTTAACCTCTGTCCGTGTGTGCAACCTTGATGTAAGTTTTGGGTGACTTTGCTATTCTCAAATCTTTAACAAAGTCACTATTTTCATTGTAACAAATTCCATCGAATCTCTCTGTTAAATTGGCTGGTGATTAAGTGCTGTTAAGAATTACACAACCTAATCTTGTGCAAAATATTAATAAATCCTAGATTTCTGCTAAACCAAAACCATGTAAAAAAATTCATATTCGTAACAGTGATATGAAGGATTGATTGTACACTTATAAACCTTTAGATATAAACCGTTGACCAAGTCTGGGACCGGGACTGGATTCAGCTGCACCTACAGTCCTCTCTGAGAAGGAGTAGAAAGCAAGGGGGTCTTTTCTGAGCCTCGTGACTCAACGGGAGAACCTCCCTGACAGTTTGTCTGGTCCTGTCCTCTATACAGCAAATAATCAATCTTGTAAATCATTGTTGCATTTACTATCAAATTTTTTAAATCGTTGTTTTAAACATATGTTGTTTCTCTCTTGCGAGTGAAGTGCATCACTCCACCCATGACAGAGGACTAGTGATCAGTCAGCCTCACCTCTCTGCCCAGTCAGATCATGGAGCAGATCCCTCTGGAAGAAATATTGACACATATGGAAGACAGGGAGATGATTAGACATGGCAACATGACTTCAACAAGGGCAAATTGTACCTGACTAATCTATTCGTCTTCTACAATGGAGTGACTGTGTCAGTGGACAAGAGAAGAGCTACGGATGTCATCTACCTAGTCTTCTCTGAGGCCTTTGATACAGTCCCCCACAACATTCTTACTGCTAAATGGGAGAGATGTGGGTTTTACAAATGGACTGTTAGATAAGGAATTGGCTGGATGGTTGTGTCCAAAGAGTTACAGTCAATGGCTCAGTGTCCAAGTGGAAACCAGTGTCCCTTAAGGGCCTGTACTGGGATCAGTACTATTTGATATCTTCAACAATAACATAGACAGTGGGATTGAGTACACCCTTAGCAAGTTTGCAGATGATACTAAGCTGACTGGTGCAGTTGATTTAGTTGTTGGAAGGGATGCTATCCAGAGGGACCTTGGCAGGCTTGAGGAGTAGGCCCATGTAAACGTCATGAAGTTCAACAAAGCCAAGTGCAAGATTCTTCAGCTGGGTTGGGGCAACCCCCAATATCAGTACAGACTGGAGGACTAATTGATTAAGAGCAGCCTTGCGGAGAAGGATTTGGGGATAGTGCTTGATGTAAAACTATACAATAGCTGGCAATGAGCACTTGCAGCCCAGAAAGCCAATCATATCCTGGTCTGCATAAAAAGAAGCATAGCCAAAGGTTGAGGGAGGTGTTTCCCCCCCTCTACTCCACTATCACGGGACCCTACCTGGAGTACTGTCTCCATCTCTGCGGCTCCCAGTACAAGAAGGACATGGACCTGTTAGAGCAGGTCCAGAGGAGGGTCACAAAAATGATTAGAGGGCTGGAACACCTCTGCTATGAAGAAAGGTTGAGAGAGTTGGGGTTGTTCAGTCTGGAGGAGAGAAGGTTCCAGGTTGACCTTATTAGAAATTTTCAATAAATAAAGGAGGCTTATAAGAAAGATGAAGAAAGAGTTTTACCAAGCCCTGCAGTGACAAGACAAGGGGCAGTGGTTTTAAACTAAAAGAGGGTCAATTTAGATTGGGTGTAAGTAAGAAATTTTTTTATGATGAACCGGTGAGACACTGGATCAGGTTGCACAGAGGAGTTGAGGATGCCCCATCATTGGCAGCATTGAAAGTCAGGTTGGATGAGGATTTGATCAGTCTGATCTAGTGAAATATGTCCCTGCCTGTGAGGACATAGTCTAGATGGTCTTTGAAAGCCCCTTCCAACCCAAAACATTCTGCGATTCCGTGATGCTACAATAAATCTAAAGTAGTTTAGTTATTAATCACTATTTTTTTTAAGCCAAAGTCTTCATTCATCTCTACCTGTATCACTAGTGATCTATTCTACTTTGTAATGAATTTTTTTTGACCTTGTTAATTTCTTGAACCTTGTTGTTATGTAGTCTTTTCAAGTTTATTCCCCTATTCCTGATGCAGAAGTGATTAGTGTAAGTGTTCATTAGATTTAAGTAGTCTGTAAGATAAATAATGTAAACATTAATCAAAATTTGCTCATGTATATCTTATATATATGTAAATGAAAGTGATTTAGATATTCCAGATACTCTACTAAGCTTTTAAACCCAGGGAAGCAAAATACATCACAGCAAACTTAAACTGTTTTTAATACGACTAGGAGAGGTTCCAACAAATCAGCCAAATATTTTGCATTTTGTTTACAGGTAGATATTAAAGTGGAAAATGGCTTGTTTCTGGTTTTGATATAAGTTAAGCCAAAATTTTCTATGTTATTTATATTATTTTGGTGTCTTAGGATACATGCCTAAACCTTATTTTGTCTTTTACATGATCTTACCTAGTAACTTAAACTAAACATTAAGGTATCACATTATGTTTAAAATTGTTAAAGCTTCTTTTTACATCAGTTATTTGCTTTTATAAAGTTTCCAAATAAAAGATTCTTCCTGTTTAATTCTGAAAGTGGTTTAGCATAGCATTTTCTCATATAAGCATACGAGATTTTGAAGTTTATGGGATTTGAAGGCATTTACCTATGTGAATAAAATATATTGTTGCGCTAATAAAAAACATTCAAGTCTTAGTAACCCTTGTGTTACTTAATCAATAATATCGTGCCAGTTAAGAGAGAGATCATGTTTTCTTCATGCTCCCACAATGATAACTGACAGTGAGAGATTATCATATCAGGGGACAACCTCCCTTCCACTAAGCACCTCAGCCAGTGGACCAATGAGCTTTGGAAAAGAGTTATGCTGATGATATCTTTATACCAGATTTACTTGTACTTTTGGGTAACTTTTTGCTGTCCTTTTAACTTCAGAGAACTGCACCACTTGCGTGAAATATGCATTTGGCCTCATGGATTGAGAGTCTACTGACATTCAGAGAAATAGGTTCATGGCAATGACAACAAAATGGGATGAAAAAGAAAGTTCTGTCCCTACTAGATAATAACACACATTTCTGAACTCTGAAAAGAATAAGATAATATCTTGCATTATTTTCCTGATATGCTAAGCTCAAAATAAAAAACTCTTTTTCCCTCCATCAACTATAATTCAAGAAACTGTACACTAGGATGGAACAACTTTCTTCCTCTGGTGGAGGAATCCCAGACTCTGAAAGTACACCTTTTCTTATCTCTTCTACCATTAGATTCTCCCTTTTCCTTACTTCAACCAATGTCAACTCCTTTCCACATTAGTATCATTCAGAAATGGAGAACAGAGAACACCCTGAGGCTGAAATTGAATTATCCAAATGATTTTTTTCCCTCTATCTAATACCTCATGCAGGTGTCTGGGTTTTTTTCCCACAGCACATATGTGATAATTATCAGGAAAAGAGATAAGTAAAGGTTTGACATGAAGAATTTCAAAAGAATCAAGACACCATATTGTCTGACATTCTCCTAACACTTGCTCTGTGGTCGTCTTCTGCTTTCAGATCTGTTGTAGCATGTTTGAAAAGCAGACTTCTCGCTATCATTTTTCACTACTTACATATGTTCAACATTCTGACTGAGGGCACTTTATTCTTCACTTTGTTCTTTTAAGCTATCATTCTCTTGGTGTTTAGGTATGCATTTCTTTGTCCTCAGCTGTTCAAATTCCTTTCAAGTTGGCAGTCATCCTTCTAAGCCTAATAGCAAAATGATATAGTGAACGGTAGTAGCTCCCAGTCCTTCAGAAGGTCCTTGAAAGGCACAAATTAGAGATGCTTTATATATTTATTTTTTAAAATGTTCATTTTGCTATGCAGTTACAATCCCACTGAAACATTAGCCTTTGTTTCTCAACAAGCTGAGCTGGCAGTCTGTGTCCTATACTGTGGCTAAACTATTTTACATCTTCCCTTCTATGTTGTCAACCTCTGCTAATTGAAATGTTTACAAAATGCTAATACTGAAATATTGCAGCTTAACTGTTCAATAGTTCTTTAATGAGCCCTCTGTTTTATTAATAAACTGATTTATAGAAATATTTAATCTCACTGATTTACCATTAGCATTAATGAGTCTAGTTATTAAGCACTTTATTTCAGAATGCCACAAAAATACAAACCCTGTAAAACATGCAGTATCTTGTATTAAGTTATTTTCTATTTGGAGGGAATCAATGGTGTTGGAATCTCAAGGTTTTTCCTCAGTGAAACAGAGTTATTCATTAGCATAGAATTAGATGACTCTTTTACATAATGTCCCTGTCATTATTACCAGATTTTATCCAAATAATTTAGCACAAGGCTAATCACAAAAGTAACCCCAAAGACTGAAAACAGAAGTGCATAACCAGTCAATAGAAATAAAGGTATTTCCATTGTCCATGACTGTTAAGCAAAGACTGCTTGATTATCAACTGTTAGTAAGAATCTGATTCTTTATTACTTTAAATCTAATTTCTTGAGAGAAATAATTTTCTAACATGTTGCAGGCTATTACAAGATAGTTTAAAATAATATAACCATCACTTCTTTTTATATGTACCTTCACATTGTTGTACAAACAAAGTGTTACTAGTTAGACAGATTTTATCCAGCCTCATGCATTTGGGAAGCTCATAAAATGGTCACTTTATTTTGGTACTAAATTTCTACCATGCTGAGTTCAATGAAGAAGCTGTGAAAGTGACTTTCAGAATCCTGAGAGATGCCACAGGGAAATTGTTTCCCTCATTGACCCCTCCCAGCTTCAGCCTCTGACATCTATGAAAGACAAACAGGGGAAAAATTTATTTTCTTAGTTCCATTAATACACTTGACCTATTTTTTTATCTTTTCCTGTGGTTTTAATCAGGAAGAAGGGAGGTTTTTGCCTTTTTCAATGGACTGTGACTTTTTTCTTTTCCCCATATCTAGACTTTGACATGTAAAATTGTATTTATGCATTTTCATCTGTATTTTCCTTATTTGGAAAACCTGTTTAATGGAAAATTTTATTATAACCAAGGCAATCAATTTTCAGTGAAAATACTTCTTTCTATTTTCTCCTTTTTAAACTAATCAATAAAATGAAGCCTTTTCATAAAAACCAGTAGATTCTCTGGAAATTTTGTTTCATGTGTATTTGCTGGAAGGTTAACCAAGGCCTCCCTAAAAATCTCTGTCACTAGACCTTCTGAGACATGTCATAGACCAGAGTGTATGTGACATATCTTATTTATGTCATGTATAACCAGGGTACTCAGTGGTTTTGTAGGCAATTTCTGTGGACTTAGGTTCATTTTGCAGAGCCTGAATATGCCCAGTTTTTCTGTTTTTAGTGACTCACTTCTCCTGGTAAAACAGAAGTGGTGCCATCACAGCTGTGATTAGCAGAGGGCATTCATGTAGGAATACATGCAGGCAGGAGCTTATGTCTCCTAGAGAAAGAGTTAATTACATAGAGAATGACATATGCATTACTGTAAAAATCCATTATTTTCAACAGCGGATTAGATGACAATTTTTATAGGAAACAGGACTTATGAAAAGGTCTTTCTCATACTGGAGCAGCTTTTTTCTCACTAGGCAGATGTGCAAATGTGGCAATTTCACCAGAATGCAAGCTATACTGTCTGGTGCTAATGGAAGGAGATAGTGGGGAGGCACAAATGTTCCCTTTTCTACAGGTTAAATAATTGTCTGATCTGAACTGAGACTTCAGGCACAGAATTCACTTTTTATATTGATCTGAAGTAAATCCAGACAGTCGGGCTATATTCTATATTTATTCTCTGTTGCTGCATTCTAAATTGCCGCATCTATTTTTCCTGTACTTTGAAGCATTTCTGGCTGGTCTGAGGATGATAGGATGCTGCCTGCACTTCCACTATTATTATTGTTATTTCTATTATGATTGATTTACTTCTGCTACTATAATACTGTACTTTTCGAGCAAAAGAAAAGTGCTAACTCTACTTGTTTGGTTTATTGTATTTAAATACAAAACAAGCAAAAAAGGTATGTTGAAGCTTAGAAACATGCAAACAAAGTGAGCAAAACCCTCAGAAATAAATATTTTCTAGACAATATTAGCTTATTAAATCAGGCCATAGGTGCTGTTTTTCCCCTAGCTGCTTCCTTGACATTTTCTTTAAGGAGAAGCAGCCATTATCCTTTCCAATAAAAGACAAAACTGAAGGGAAAGCTGGTGAGTTTAATTCATTTTGATATACTCTGTTTGTATAAGTGTGCGTGTGTGGATGTGTGTGGATGTTGATGATGAAGTGCTTTCATTTTTAAGAGTGTGCTCTGTACCATTCATCTGTGTGTTTAAATAAAGTTGTTGGGAATATATGATACTTCAGCCTTAAGCTGTCAAAAATGAGATTCCAAAGTATTCAGTAGCACAAAATAGCATAAAAAGAGCTTTGCCACTATTTATCTCTGCTTGCCAGCTTGTAATGTTGATGTATGATATGTCATAAGAAAGCACTGAAATGAATACAGCTACATAAAAAAGTGAAGCTACATGGCCACAGACACTGAAATATTTCTGATTCCTCTCTGTCTCGCTCCTCTATACACACACACACACACACACTCGAAGACACGCATACTCTCAGAGCTATCCTGTTATAAATCTGCTATTTGACAGCATACAGATATAATGTACACTAGAGCCTTCCAAACAGTTGCAAAGAAAATGGTAAAAGGTGTTTTATGTATATCCCAAATTCATAGTTTCCACTGACCTCAGTTACAGTGATGTGGTTCAACACCTTCAGAAATCCAGGTCCACATCTGATTTTCCCCCTCCTTACAATTTCATTACCTTTTGAATTTCTTTGAAATTTTTTTATATATATGTATATGTGTATATGTATGGTTTTTAAGTTAGAAAAATGCAGAAACTTTGCTATTTCCCCCCTTACTTATTGATATGAATACATAATAAATACAGTAAATAAAGCAACAGACTCTATCTGGTAAATTAAATCAATTTTAATGTTTATTTAGGGAAATCCACTTACAATAAATCACTAAATCACAAGTTTTCACAGTATTTATGAGGGAAGAAGTCAGTATGCCTGACTTTTTTCATGCTTATTAAAAGAAGTTGCTCTGCAAGAAATGAAATTAAGTAAAAAAAACCCTAAATATCCTAAACAGACTTGTTAATAGGAATATCAGTTAACAAAAATGCCTGGGTTAAATAACACTTTCCCCTTTAGCTGTTGACCTGGCAGCAAATCTCTGTCACAATCCCTGTGTGGAAACAACAACAAAGTATGGAATTAATAACCTAAATAAAATATTTGACACTTTTATAAATGTATGAAAAAAGAACACTTTAAAATCTATTTCTTTTAGCACTACAACTGGTTTCCAACCAGTTTTCAATATTATGTTTTCTCCACTAGGTCAGATATTCTGCTGACTTCAGTGCAGCAAAATCCGTATCTGTCCCATAATCTCTACTTTGTCCAACCACCAGTCCAACCTTAACAGTTTTACAGAGAACTGACTTTGAGAAGAAATTTAGTTGTCTAGGTGTAATAGCAATCCGAATTTATTCTAATTTTTTTATTATCATGTGAGATTGTTTTTTCACCACATGACTACATTTTCCTTCATTTCCACTTCTATTTTTCATTTTTTATCTTTATTATTTTTCTGTTTCATGGTTTGAATATGTCCACTATAGTGTCCATCTTTATTTGCAAGGTTATTATACTATGGCGAGCATTTGCTTATGTTGAAATGAGCAATATTATTTCTGTGTGTCTAATAAACAAAAATATAACAAAAAGAATAATCACAATTTCCCAGATGTCTCTCTTTAAGGTACTATGTGAAAGGTAATTGGCTATTGTAGTTATATGCAAATATTTTATCATAAAAATTACACCTATACTTGCACACACATGCACAGAAATGACATGCACTTAGTAAATTATTACGAGCGCTGAAAAGAAGAATGTAACACCAGAGGAATATACAGTTTCTGAATATGCAGTCCTTTGTTTGAAAACAAAAAGGAAACAACATGTCTAAATAAGTGACTTGTCTCTTGGAGAGCGTTAGAAAAAGAAAATGCCCTGAAGGCAGTTGTTATTTGTTTCATTAACCTGTGGATTTTTTTAAAGCTTACAGAGTCCTTAGACATTCAGTGAAGAAACAGTGCTGAGATGTTTTTGCCGGCATGCTTCTGTGAGGATATCAACTTCAATACATTTCGAGATAGGGAATAATACATATTGAAATCATTATGCCTCCTGTCATCCCAAAATATTATTAAAGGAAAGCAACCGACTGTCGCAGGAGAGGGCATTACATTGGCCATCCTCCATCTTGAATTGCACCTCCTCTTCTCACTGCATCTCTCTAAGGTGACCAGGCCCCTGCCAGTCTTAGGTGCTCATTATGGCAGCTATTGTATGCTGTTGGTATGGCCACAGATACCATGCTGTGAAATCTCAGATTTTGCTTTTCCTAGCATTTTCTACATGTTTCATGCATTAGTTTTAAAAGCAAAAGAAATTCTCTGAACTGATCTTCTATTTAGTTTGTGAAAAAATATAAGGGACAATTGCAGATTAAAAGTGTATTTTTTTATTACCTCTTAATATATTTATGAACAGAACTGTCATATGTTAACATTACAACAGTCTTCTCCACATTAGGACTTTAACATGGATTAACAAATGTCCTAAAAAGCATAATCAACCAACTGACTTGTTTTAGAAGAGCAAGGGAGGTAAATGTCATGGGAAGATGAGACCTGAAGGTTCAGTATATTCTATTCCTGGCCCCGAATCAAGGAAATGGAAATATTATTTTACAGTATTTCTTAAGCTCCATCTTAAAATTAGCTAGATTTCTGTTAGATAATAGCTAAATTATGTATGGAGGCAAGTTTCTTTGAAATTTAAATCCTCTGATGACAAGATTTCTTCTTAATATCGATTCCATGCATCCATTTTTATGGATTCATTTATGCGGAATATTTATATATTTGTGGAGATTCATTTCTAGGCAAAACTCAGATCATGCCTTTATATGACTAGACAGTTGTGAGAGTCGGTCCGAAGTTGGCC
>NW_009632633.1:0-11393 GCF_000690535.1 Cariama cristata
GCCTTGCTGGCCTTCCCCCTGATTCTTACACATAAACATTCAACCCTACTGTCACCATCATTAAGCTCTAGACAATCAAAACACTCCCTAACATACAGGGCTACCCCACCAACTCTCCTTCCTTGCCTGTCCCTTCTGAAGAGTTTATAGCCATCCATTGCATCACTCTGGCTGGGTGAGTCATCCCACCATGTTTCCATGATGGCAACTATATCATAGTTTTCCAGCTGCACAATGGCTTCCTCCTGTTTGTTGCCCATGTTGCGTGCATTGGTGTAGATGCACTTCAGTTGGGCTATTGGTGCCACCACGTTTTGGGGAGGAGAAACCCTAATTCCTGTATGACCATTCTCAGGTGCTTCTGTGGTTTCTAACACACCAATAGCCCTTGCATCTTTGCTGCCATGTGGATCTCGATCCCCTAACTCCACTGAGATGGCAGACTGAAGGACCTTGCCAGCACATCGTCCCTCAAACTTTGTCATGCCATCCTCAGGCTTATCTCTAGCAAGCCTGGTTTTATCCCTTTCCCCCTTCAAATTTAGTTTAAAGCTCTTTCAATGAGCCCTGCCAACTCCTGTGCAAAGATCCTTTTCTCCCTTTGAGACAAATGTACCCTGTCTGTTGTCAGCAGGCCTGGTGTCATGTAGACCGACCTATGATCAAAAAAACCAAAATTCTGCTGGTGACACCAGGCTCGGAGCCAGGTATTGATCTGCTGGGTCTTCCTGTTTTTTCCCTCACCATTCCCTGCAACTGAGAGGAGAACACTACCTGTGCATCTGACCCCTTAACCACTCATCCCAAGGCCCTGAAGTCTCCCCTGATTGCCCTCAGACTTCTTGTTGCAACTTCATCACTGCCTACCTGAAAAATCAATAATGGATAATAATCTGAGGGCTGTACCAGGGCAGGAATCCTTCTACTCACATCTTTAACCCAGGCTCCAGGGAGGCAGCAGATTTCCCTAAGAAGTGGGTCTGGTCTGCACACGGGGCCTTCTGTCCCCTCCAGAAGTCTCCTGTGACAGTGACCTGTCTTTTTTTCTTTATGGAAGCCGTTTTGATGCAGGGTGTAGGCCGACATAACCTCGGCGACACCTCCATGCTAGATGAACCGTCGTCCTCGTCATTGTTCAGTTCCACTTGCCGAGCTTCGTACCTATGACGCAAGGGCAGGTGGGGCAGTCCCAGAGGACATGGCCTGCTGCGCCAGGCAGGGGTGGTCGCCATTGCCCCCTATCCCTTAAGTCACTGCGTTCAGTCAGGTGGAGAGAGGATGCGGAATCCTCTGTATCGGGCGTCCTGCCTGCCTGTTAGGCTTGTCCCAGGGAAGGCAGGGTGCCATTCCAGTAGTCTCCCTCTCTCTCACTGATACTCAACCTACTCACCTCCTCCCTCTGTCACGGAGCGGAGGAGTTCCTCTCCCTGGGCACATCTCCCACCGCTGTGCTCACCGCTGCCGTCCCGTACTGGTGTAAGAGCAGGGCACAACCTGCAGCCTGGCACCGGGGTGGCAGCCTGTTCCCATCAGAGCTCACTCTGGGCAGCTCTGTCAGTCATGGTGGCTGCAGAGGTCATGGCTTTCTGCCTGGTGGATACCATTGTTCCCTGGCCGAGCTGGCAGAGCTTCAGCGCCCTTCCTGCCTGTCCTTCCTTCCCGCACAAACTGCCACGCCGTGTCCTTGCTGAAGCACCATGCCCTGTTCACGGCACTCCTGGTCGCTAATGCTTCCTAAGGGCTTCTTTCATTCATGTGGTGGGCTTTGGTTGCCATGGCTCTTGGCCATGCCCAGGTCCCATCAGCCGCTGTGGCGCGAGCTGCGGGCTCCTGGCAAGTCTCGCGGCTCCCCCTGAGGTTCTCCCAGTTTGGGAAACCTCCCTGTGCACTGCACTGGAGCGCTGCGCTCCTGATGCTGCCAGCACTGAAGCCACTCACCTCGGCAACTGAGTGCTAGTGTCGGTTACATCGCATTTGAATCTCCTGTCGTTGCCCCTGGCCCCTTACGTTACAGTCCTGGGAAAAGGTATCAGAGGCAGGTGTTCCCCATTCAAGCATAATGCTCTGTGAGAGGTTTGCCAGCTCACTGATGAGGGCACTCACCTGAAGTATTTGGAAAAGAGGTTTGAGTCTCCTGCTCAGACAAAAGACCATCCACCTGGGACATCCATTTGCTGGAAAGATAATTTAACAAGACCACCACTAGCCAGAAGATCATCACCATCCTCTTCCCTAGCTATGTCTTAAAGGCAAGGAATCCTGCCCAGACATCTTCATCCCAATAGCATCTACAGGATGGAGGAGCTGGACACAGATTTCCCAGGTCCAACACCCTGGCTGGATTAGACAGACCTAGCCACACTGTGGTTGGTTGTGGGTGCTGAGAGATCCCGCTGCACCCACCTGGAAAAATGTCTCAGCATTTCAGGCAAACACGAAAGCAGACGCAAGTAAGTGGGGCTTTTCAGGACTGCAGTTTTGGACTGGTGCAGAATTACAGCACGTTTTAGATTTGGCTCAAAGTCAACAAACAACATGTTAACTCCTGATTTGTATCCTGTTATAGCCAGCTCCCAGCAACAAAATTCTCACTAGCTTTAACTAGAAAAGGCCACAGCTCTCAATATTGTTGCTTATTTCAGTGCAGTAACACCACAGACAACTTTGACTCATAACCTCAGACAGGGGAAACAACACATTTATGCTGAGGCACCAGTAGCAGAAGTGCCTACTAGACAGGCAGTATTTTCCAAACCAGGCTTGCTTAATGCATAAATAAATGACAAATAAAATCAACGAATCCTTTTGTTGTGTAAAACTGGAATGGCAAAGAAAGCAGCCCAATTGATCACTGTTATGTTCAGTCTCTCTGGAGTCATTATGCCTGAGGCAAAAAAGAAAAACCTTATCAAAACCAGAGTTGCATAATGCCCTTCGGGTGATGTTGCTTACAAAGAAAGATATGAATCACTGTTGTTTTACTACCTGTGAGTTGGGCCATTAGCTTTAAAACCTTGTAGAACAGTTAAATAACACTCTCTTGTTTTAAAAAAACCTCTAATCTAACATAGAGCTAACATTTTTTTTATAGTGCGATAAAAGATGCTAAGAAGGATAAATGAAAAGGAAAGAGGAAAAATATGAATTTGAAGAAACAGGCAGGAAGAAATAGTTGCTATTCCTGAAAGAGTGCTTTGGCTCATAAAGGACAAAGGTAGGAATGAGGTTTTTTTCTTTTGTTTATTGGCATGATCCCATGAAAAAGAAAGGATTCAAAATAGTACTGGCCTATCTTTAGAGACATCTATTTCATTTTGCCTTCTATGGAAAAGCTGAACAGAAGGGGAGGATCCTGGCTGCTGTCACCGAAGCTGTTTCAGTCAGAGTAAGACTGAATAAAAAGCACAGCTGCCAGAAATGATACATTGCTGGCTAAAGTGTAAAGTCCAAATATTCATTTTCCTATTAAAATGGAGCTTTTTTTGCTAGTGGATGCAATAGGCTGGGAGGTTCATTTCTCCCTGTATGGAAAAAGTAACAATGGAAAACATCATTCCAGTATAAGAGGCAATATAAATAAAGCAAAGGTTCAATCTGACCGCCACAGAGAGGGTGATGGTGCTGGTCCAGAGTTCACTGATATTACACTGGGGCCAAACCTTGGAAAGTCCTTGGTAGAATCCCCGACAGAAATGCCATAAATGCAGAGGATTGCTCAGTAAAACAGATTAGTCACAATATTTTAAATGTCTTCATCCTTCAGGTTTGCAAAATTTACAGTAAACATACAGATTACAGTTAGTATATGATTATCTGACTTTTTTTTTTTTTTGATATGCTTTTATAACTAAGTTAACCATAGAAATGTGTGATTGATACAAAATCCAAACACAACAAAAAACCTACTGCTGCTTAAATGGCCAAATTTGGCCAAGCTAGTTTAAGGTTAATCTCTGCTTTTAGCCTACAATAAGCCCCGCAGGGGTGATCTTTACACAGTTGTGAAATGAATTGCATGGCTGAACTGTTGGCCTGCCCACGGGGACTGCGGGCTAGGACTGCTCTTCCCTTTGGCCACATCCAGTACGGGACCGAGGTGTCTCCGAGTTAAGCGCTTCTCTACCTCGCATTTAACAACCAGATGCTAGCTGAGAATACTGAATTAGATGCCTGCAATTGTTATAGAGGAAGAATTAGATGACTCAGAATGGTAATCCAATCAAACCCATATATTGAGCTGCCTAGAGCTAGGAAATAAGAATAACTCCTCAGGTACAGACCTGGGAAGCAGGTCTGAAACCGTTCCTTTCTTTTGAGCGTATTCAGGCTTCACGAAACAGCTCCACTCAAGGTCACCAGCACACCTTCTCCAGGTGGACACTACGGTCTTCCTTCAAAGGGTGGCATGCTTTCCCTAAAACATCCTGCTGGCAGCAGCTCACTCCACTCAGGTGGGATGCAGGCTGTCACCAGACCCACGCGAGGACAGCATAGTCCCAGGACAGATGCCCCACAGAAACACTGGAGAGTTGCAGTTCAAAAGCCAACCCCCTTTCTTATAGTCAAAACTCACTCACATTTTTCCTCAATAAAGACAAAGACAATAATAATATTAACTTGTCAGCTTGAAACAAGTTACTAAAGTATTACAGTCCTCCATCAACTACATGTCCTCCACTCACAGGCTAGATTACATTCTCTCTATCATACCCACCTGGGCATTGCCTTCAACTTTTCTCTTGCACCTTGTTTTCATCCTTTCGTTTCCCACCTAACATTCAGCCACAGAGCCTATTACAGTGTCTGTCGTCTCTGAAAGATTTGCAATTTTGGTCCCAGCAGAACAAACACCAACGACAGCTTCACAGTCATGACTCAGCCATGGAGGACCTCAGTTTGGGCCAGGATTTCACTGGTGGAGCTATCCTGCATATAAATAACAGAAAGATGATCCAAGCACCAGAGCACTTTCAGCATAACTAAACGCCCAAAAATGGCTGGACGGCACAAATGAAGCAAACCTGGTCATTGCAAGCAACATCACCTGCCTGACCTTTGTGGATTAAGTATTAATACATAAACTAATACAGGAACCCCTAGGCAGCTCCTATTTCAGGTCCTTTATCATAAGGGTAAAGTTTAAGCCAGCCCAAAGCATTCTCAGGGTTTGTTGAGTACCACAGATGTCCCTGACGAGGACTGTTGGCCTTACTTCAAAGAGAAGCTACTGCTACCCTCCTGCAACCCAGCTCCCAAGTGATGGAAGCAGCTGGGCTTAGTTAAACAGTTACCAAGCAAAAGTCATCTTCTTGCTCTGCTGTGCAAAAGGTTGTTCTAAATATTATTTCCACTACTTATTTAACTCTACTAAAGGGCAAAATATTCTCCTGAGAATAATGGTTTGGCTCAGCCAGTCAGTAAATAATGTGTTTCGACTATTGCTGGCCTATCTTAAGTAAGATTTATCATCCAGGTCTTCATTCATTCAGCCTGTGGGTTTTGCTTTATTTTTTTTATTTTTATTTTTTATGGAAAGGGATTAAATGCTTCTATAATTCATAGACTTACATATAATTTATACAACAGTATTATCTATTTTAAAGCCTACTTCATGGTATATAAAAATGTCTCTTCATGGTTTTGGAAAGTTATAACAAGAGAATCATAGTCTCACGGGAAGAATCCTCCGCAGTGAAGACTAATTTAAAAGTTCTGTGTTGTGAAGACAGGCTTTTATTTATTTCAGTTTGATTTAAAGACTTTTAACAGACTGTTCCGTTCATCTTGTGTTTGTCCTCAGTTGAGGATTTCACTCGATGAAAAATCCCAGCATGTACTATCCCAGTTTTGGGTCAGCTTTCTTCATATTCAGATGGAGCAGAGTTCTGGCTAACAAACTACATTTTCCTCACCTGGGATAAATTTTCAGCAGTCCACAGGCATCAAAGAAACTGTGGATATTTATACCAGTGGAGGACTTTCATCTGTGTTTTTAATGATGGCGCATTTAAGAAAAACAAAGTGTGAAAATGTTTATACTCTACAGAAGACCTTGAATCCAGCTTTTCCCCTTGATAACATTTCTGGTCTTAACATAGAAAAAAACCCATGACCCTGAACTTTAACAGAGATGAATGATTGAATTAGTTGCTTCATGTATTGCAAGATTTTATTTTAGGTGTCTCAGTTGCTATTTAGGTTTGGTTAAACTTAGCCACATACTGACACTAGGGGACATTACTCAAATATTCAAAGCAAAAGCTATTTATTATCTCTTCATGGATCAGAGTTAGAATATTGAGAGCAAGTTGAGGAAACTATCTATATGTGTAATTTATCTCCCTGTCCCTTCTGGGAAGGAAAGAAGGCAGTACGTGAAAGGAAGGTGCCTCCAAAAGGAGGAAAAAAAAGCCCAGAAATGAGTAAATTAATTGCTTAATAGAATCTGTGTCATTCTATCACTGACCTTTTCCATTTCTCCATGCTTGCCTCTACTCCTTTGACCACCAAATAGTATCCGGTAATAGTAGCACATTATTTATAGTTGATTAAAAGCACTAATAAGTTCAAATATTATACTTTCTATTGACATTTAGCAAGCAAAGAGCCAACTGGAGAATGACATAGTCTGAAATCACTAATGCACAGTATTGATAAGGGCACTGGAACACACACTGAAAAATCAATTTATTGTTTTAGTGACTGATGCCTGCTTATTTTGCAGTTTTTCATTCCCCTCAAATGTGCTAATTACATTAGTTATTGCTATAGTGCTTGAACAAGTTTTTGCTGAACGGTTTTGTGGCTTCATAAATCATCATCAAACATTAAAAAAGCCTCACTTTTGAAGAAATCTGCAGTAAAATGCTGGCCCTAAGTTCAGACAGTAAATGTTTAAGAGTGAGAATTTGTCTTGATTTTCCCTGCAGTTCCTGTAAAGGATGCTGATCCTAATCAGGAGCGGAAGAATTGGTAAAACCACTGAAGGTCTCAACTGCAGAAGGAACTGAAATCAGCACCACCAGAATCGTCACGCACCTGGTGCCTAAGCACTGTATGTCAGGTCCCCCAAAATATTTCAGACAGCATTGATAAATGCAGTATGAAGTACATTTGGGTGTCTGGCTCTTTCACTTGTGTTTCCTGAGGTGGGTTCACGCTGCGTGAAGGCTGAGAATCTCCTGGATCCGTGTGGTTTACAGGTCTTTACAAGCCCTGAAGATCAGAGACTTTTAAAGACCTACTTGTTATCTCAAGATTCACCCTACAGTTACAAGAGTTAGCAACTTTGGATTCCTGCATTTTATTCACAGTTGAATAATTACTTTGCTCTGTGATTCTGAATAAGTCATTTCCTATCCAGGAAAGTATGGAAGGATTACTATTAAATATGGAATATCCAGGAGTGGTGATAAATTCAAAGTGACTCTGAAGAGTCATATCAAGCAAGTCCAAAAAAAGAGTGAATGAGTCAGAAATTTTAACATCTGAGAAAATAACTCATTCAGATTTAGCCTAAAACATGGAAAAGTAATTTCTTCTAGCTGGATTTTTAGAATATACAGGTAAACATGTGCAATTTCATTTCCAGAATCCTGGACTAACAGATATTAAAGCAGGAAACTTGGAAAGGAATGAACATACAGCATTCAAAGAAAACAAATTAGATCCAATGAGAAAGTCCCAGTAAAGATGACAGGAGGGAAAAAAAAGGAACAACGCACAATTGATCAGAAAAGGAAACGCAAAAAATGTACTGTAATTAAAGTGGCAAGAGAGCTACTTGATATTGATTGCAAATAATTTCTCTGTGTTTAGCAGCTCTTCCAGGACTGAAACAAATATGGTTGCTCTCTAGATTAAGAATGTTTTTACCATTAAAGACAGAAATTTCTGACAACTGTCTAGAATTCTGCAATCGCAACCTTTTAAAACTAAAGCAACAGATGTGCTCCAGCAGTCAAGCTTCTTACAAACTGCCATACCCTTTCTAGAATAAAGCTGGAAAAAAGATTTAAGAGCAGCTGAAAAGTAGCATTTTATTTGAATGTAGGTCAAGAACCCATAAGGATTTTTTTTTTTTTTCCTTTGAGCATGTTAGCCACTCCTAGTGATCTATCCTTTTGTTTCTGGAATCTAGAATTTTGATCTGGTTTCCTAGGGCTTGATTTATTTCTAGAGTGTATCATTTCTGCACCAGTGTGGCAACACTGGTTTTAACAAGACTTTTGAAAGAGCTGTTTAGTGGTGAATCACAAAGCCTGCAAAACCCAGTTTATTACATTGCTCTTTTGCATTGTTATTCTGCAGTATTCAGAGCCTGGATATAACAGCCCAGAAAAAAAAAAAACCCAACTCCTACTGCAGTCTGTGAGTCACTCATGTTATTTTGTCACAGTTTCACTCTCCAATATTACCCTATGGCATTTTACTGAATTTTTCTTCATTAGGCTATTCAGAAACCAAATGGGAAATTCAAGATGAGCCTGTTTCTGACAAAAGCCTCCTCTAAAGTTCAATTTGCATACTTGACAGGGAATGAAGGCTGCAGAATGCACAGTCACCAGTTGCACTGCTTTGAAGAAATTGAAACAATATCTGGAGCCAGGTTCAGTGGAGGGGAGAGGATACACAGAATGGTTTTACAGTGCTCTGGGAACCTGCCTGGGGACTGCCCCACGCTCTGGGCTTGAGAGATTACAGCACGTTGCCCCCTCTCCTCTCCTGTCCTTTGGCCGGTTCCCCAGAAAATCCTTGTTCTGGGAACAGCAAGAGAAAGTAATTACACTTTATTTAATGGGTAATTTCTCTATTGTGTCAGCTCTCCATAGGGGAGCTACTTGAGTCTCAGAAGACATTTAAGACCCTTGTAAATATTTGCAGGAAGCCAACTTAAACTCAGAATTTTGCTGGCAACAATATGTGGCTGTAGCTGGCAGGATGGTCAGAGCCAGGTTCAGATGGGTGGGAGAAGAGAAAGACTTGAAAAGTCACAGGCAGCTCAGTTTGCATATCTGAACCACAGCTGACCGCTGGGGCACCTTGTGAAAATGCTTCTATCAAAGGAACTTGAGCTAAGGCTGAGAAGCCATGACCGAGCACGTGTCTCTGGTGAGTGGTAAGTGGCTTTGACGCAAATGATCATACATGACACAAGGATGCTGCTTGTGGTGTGGGAGCGAGGGTGCATGGGCTCCTTCAGGGAGACTTTCTCTCTAACCAAGACTGTGAAGGTCATCAGATTTAGTTCTCCATCAACCTGCTCTGATGGGCAGTGCCTTTTCCCAGACAGCTGATAGGACATATGGGTACAGCTGAACCTTAGGCTCTGTGCTTGTCAGGCCATCCTCACATGTTCCTGTGGCAGCAGAGGCTAATGCCATTGCTGATGATGTCATGGATGTCAGCACATATCACCAGTGGAAGAAGAGATGCTCTACTTGCCACAAGAGAATTGGGTAGATCCCTGCAAGGTGTGGGCATTATGTATATATTCACTGCGGCTGATGTTCATGTGCCTGAAGTGGAACAGCACTTTTACAGCTGCAATAATCACAGGAACCGTAAGCAAATCCCTTACTAATCTCAGCACCGCTGGACACCTCACTTTTCCAGACTCCAGTGATGATACCTGGGATGTCATGGACAGTGGCAAGTTGGGGAGAGCTTTGCAAAATTTCAGTAACAGCAGCAGAAGGTAAGTGACAGTACTGAACTGCTCATCTATTCCCATACAGGTCTGGTATACCAAATATCCAAAGGGTGATACTGATTTCTGAAACAGGCTGGGCCTAGAAAAAGAGATACTGCTGCATCGTACCTCGTACCAACTCCTGGAACAAAGCCATGTGAACAGATTCCTGAACCTTGTACCTGGAAAACAGCAGCCCACTGTTGACATGGAGGCCAACAGGCAAACTTCAGGTACTACCAAGTTACAATGGGGCTGATACGGACAGCAGGAGTCTCCAGTCTTCTTCTCAGGGCCCTGAGGACTGGCAGGCATGTGGCTGGAGCTGGTACCCACTGTGCGATTGCATCTCTGAGAGGTGATAATGGGCTTGCACCACGGAGAGCATGCACCTGGTCCTCCCGTGTGGTGGCCTTCAGATGGCAGGCAGCACTGAGGCTGTACAGTGCTAATACGGACAGGGATCCCCTTGGGATGGGCATCTCTCCCAGGAAACCATGACTAGGACAGCCTTAGAAGTAATTCAAACACGGTAGAGTAACATCACTCTATTTAGAAGTAAATCCGCTGGAGTACATTTAAAATGATTGCTAGCTTGGGAACAGGCATATGCTACCCCTGGTATGGTTCATGGTCAACTTGCAAGTAAACATATTTGGCATATTAAAGCACCGGAAAACACATTTTAATGAAGACTTACTGTGATTTTTACTTGTAAATATGTCTCCATATTCAAAGCCTAATTAAAAGCAGGCTTCATACATCCATCATTATGGACTCAAAAATCTCCCTGTAGCTTTAGAAAACAGAGAGCTTTCATTTCAAACAAGTAACGCTATTACAGCTCTTTAAAAGGTAGGGGGCCTCAATGTAAACATTGGCTTTTTGTTTTTAATGTGTGTGCTCATCAAATACCTTCCAAACTATTACAAATCCTGTGCTTCTCTACAGCATTACTTTATCATTTATACAACTAATGAATCCAAAGAGCATAATGGGGAACGGATGCTGGGTGAGACAGAGACAGAGAAGTGCGCTAAGTCCATTGTTGTATTTCTGTAGGACTAATTAGTCCAATGTAGATTTGGGAATTTAATTTGAAAGGATGTTGAATGTTTTCAGATCTTACTGTTAATTGATTTCAAATAAGGTTTCTTGTTTTGTTTTTCTTCTATGAATTATTGTGCTGACATGATGTCTAGAAAACATAATACCAAGGAAAGCCCTTGCATTTTAAAAGACTCAAAGTTTCTCACAGATTTGAAATTACAGAGTTAAAAGAGAATTGGGAAAGAAATTCCCTACTCTCCAGTTTCCCATATTTTTTGGGGGAAACTGATTCTTGTGCTAGCAAAATATGGGAAATTAAATATCATATTTTGGCTTTTTCCAAATATTTTATCAGATTTTGTTCTAGAGTGAATACACATGGAACAATTCAACTATTTGAATCCCTCTCCTGGGCTTGGAATCACCAGGCGTTCTTGAAAACCATGGGTGCTACTGCCCTGTCACACATACAGCACCAACCACCTCCTCATCTTGGGCCAGTGCCATGAGCTGGGGGGTGATACCTGCTGACTCGATCACAGTTCACACAAAGGCCATTGTGATTAGTGCCCAGCATTGCACCATCTCGGGCGAATTATCAATGTGCTGGTGCATTAATCCAAGGACTCGTAAATTGTTCTGTTCTCTTTCC
>NW_009632633.1:11410-22935 GCF_000690535.1 Cariama cristata
GGTCGAAGAGTCCAGCCTTGCTGTGATATCTTCTGTCTGTTTCTCATATATGAGTTTTTGGTCCAATTTATTTCCACTGATTAGAAACAGTTGTTGGAATATTGTTCACTAGGGGCTACAGTTTAATGTAGTATCACTACAATGCATATACATTCAGTAAATGAAATAAATGAATGAATAAATAATGCCTCCCAGCTCCACACGAGTCATGTGCTGTACAGTGTCACATCAACCCAGCAAATCCTTCTTCCTGTCACAATATTCATCATTATACCACCCAGGGTTCATAAAGCACAATTTAGAGATAATGGAAAAAATACAGGACACAACATGTTTCTGGCTGATAATATTGATTCCAGGTGTTCTGAGAGAAAATTAATTCAGTCATATGTTCCAGCTCTAACACTGCTTACCCCCTTTATGGATGCCTGTTGAAACAGCTCCTAATATTCTGCAGACCCCAAACCACAGATCAAAACTAATTACAAAAATTAAGCTAATTGTTTAAGAGCTTGCAGCAGAGTGCAGATTAGAGACACCAGCAGCTGCACCAAGCCACCTGACTCTTTTCTCACCCACGTGGAGTTTATGAAAGGAATAATACTCAGCCCAGAATTAATAAATTCAACAGATATGGTCTTAAACTTTTCCCAGGGTATTATACTTATACTCTTGGAGCCTAGCTATATCACAACCATGATGTCCCCTCCTTTTTTTAAACTTGCACATAACATATGTCAACAGATCCAAAACATCTCCATTCATTTCAATTGGTATATTAACGAGACCACTGGTTAGCAGGGCAGCTGAATTATTCATCACAAATACTGTCTTGTTAGTCTGCAGATTTTCAGCAACTCGATTCATATTTGTGCAAGTGAAAAAAAACCAATTTGCCAAGCAAAATTTGTGGCCAAATTTGAACTTACAACACACTTGTGAACTGCTCTTTCTGGCTATATCACTGGCACTTTGCCACGGTTATTCATCGTGTACAATGTGTCATCTCCTGCTATGTGATGCTACCTTTGTTTCACGACTAACTGACATTTCTAAGTGTGAGAACATCCATACAGATGTCGAACTATGAATATTGCACATTGGAAATGAGTCCTTGGATAAAACTGCATTCCTGTTGAGTAAAATTAATATTTCAAAGTCACCACACTCACTGTTCAAACATTTCCATATTATTTTCTAGTGTTCCAGAAAATTAACTACTTATTTTCAGAAGACCAAAGGTTTAGTCACCTCTGACTATAAAAACAGTGCAATGCAAGAGAACTGCTATGAAAGACACCTTCACCTCTGGAGTCAGGACCAGCAATATCAACTTCCTTGAGCCAAACACTGAGTATATACTGGGCAGGAAAAAGCGAGGATTCCCTTCTGCTCCCCACGGTGCTGATGAGGCAGAGTGCTCTTCCTTCAAACCTCATTCAGAGTTACAGCCTTGAGTAGAAAGAGAAATGTGGTAGCCATAAAACTCACTTGGATTTTCCAAAATTAATCTGCTTTTGCGCTTAAAGAAGAGTTTTTTCCTTTACAGCTTGTAGTCTTTCTTATAAAGGAAGGATGAGTTTGTCACAACAAAGGCATGGCAGCTCTTGATGAATCAGATTTTGGGTGTGAATAAAAGTGATCTAGGATTTGCATGAAAAGTCAGTCTTTATGTTCATCTTTACTAAACCTGGCCTTAAAAAAGAATAATTGACAATGACATACCAGGTGGTGAATCTGAAATTCCATGGTCTTCTGCATGGGATGAAAGTAAACGAGTTTGTTCTGCCATTCTACAAGGAGGTAACAAAAAGCAGCCTGACAGCAGAGCTATTTAGATGTTCTTCTTGTTTACTTTATTTCTAGATTATTCAAGTACAGATTCCCTTGTGAGACATAATTCTAATTTAAACTTATTCCTATTTTAATTTTGCTATGAGACTATTTTGGAGTTACTTCAGAGCTGATTAACTTGCTCTCTGAAGATAGTAAGCAAATTCCACTGCAGAGAAAACAAAATAAGCTAATTTTTATTTATGAAACTCTGTAGTGTTGCTGTCCTCTATCTTTTTTCAGTTTATATTAGAATTCGTCTGGCCAGACATTTTGATTTCTTTGTCCTGTCTAGCTGAGAACTGCCAGTATGCAGTATGTATCCCACTACCATGGGAGTCACACTGTACACATTTCATGAAAATTTCCTCTCCTTGTATCGAATTCATACCTAGTTATATGGCATTTATCATAAACTGACCCCAGTCCCATAACACCATTGAGTTTATCTCTCTTCCTTGAGGTTTTGGGTTGGGTTTTTTTAGTTGGTTTGTTTTTGTTTTTGTTTTTTTGTTTTTTGTTTTTTGTTTTTTGTTTTTTTTTGCGTTACACTGTAACTTTAAAGCAAGCATGTGGTTACTCATAAGGCCTTCTGCAAATGAATGAAAATGTATGCAAATGGCCAATCTGGTGTGCCTTCATAAAGGACCTTGGGAGGTACAATAACTTGAAATTCACATTCCTATTTGCATTTGCCCTCCAATTTACTGAAAATATCCAGACACAATTTGCTGAGTTGTGTATGTATCAATCCTAACCGGCTGCAGGCAGAACCTTTTGAAGACAAACCAGCCCCTAGCAGCTGGAAGAACAATGCTAACTGCTGTACTGTGTAATAGTTCTTACAGCTTAACTAGAACAAATAGTCTGATCCTTTGGTATGGAAATTCTAGCTTTGTCAATACTTACAGGGCACTCGGTTTATTTGTCTTAGGTTTAAAAATGTACAAGGTGTGCCACTTGTTATGTTCACGTAGTATATTCAAGCATCATGTTAAAAATAAGGAGCTTCAAATCACATTTGTTAACAGCTAAAGATAGCTAAGATTTTTTAAAAATACTTATTAATCTCTTTTCCTGTGAATTTTGTAAATCTTTTTTTCTGCAGTGGGAATGGACAAGCCAGAAACCAAGAAGTTCACTACGTGTATAAGTTTTTTCCAGGCACCTACTTCAAAGTTTTACAAAGCTGCTTCTAAACAGCATGTATTCAACAGGAAAGCAGGTGAATACTATCTGTTCACTGTTAGGACACCACTGGGAAACCATCAGCATTGCAGGAAGGAGCTCCCACTGATCCTGAATGAAACTTTCACTGAGGAATGAAATATAGGAGACTCAATCCATAATCCATATTATCAGTAGATTTTGTGACAGGAAGTTTCTCTGTTAAAATAGGCTCACATCACCAGCACCCTTCTCCCTTGTTTATGAAATTGCATACCGTACCTGTGAATTACTACTAGGTTAATCCATCAGATCGGATGAGGAGTTAGGAACATGACTATCCTAAATAATAAACTCCACAACTTAAATACAAGTCAGCCCTCAGGTTTTCTGCTGATGAAACTATGAAAATGTGGAGGAAATAGGAATGCCAAGTGACAGAGGAATATGGTGCTGGCATACTGCGGCCATGAACCTCTCAGCCAGGAGAGCCCAAGCTGATGGGGTTGACAACAGCAAAGTCTTGACTCCTTGTACAGTTTCCGTAGACAGTTACAATTCCCGGAAAGTCTGGTAGGTGCCGTATCTGTAACAGTCGTGTGGAGACCACGCTCTGACCTGTTTGTACCTGCCAAGAACCTTACCAGCCAAGCCCCACAATTTTTCAGCAAAATAAAAGCAAGGTTAAGGGCTGAGAGCAAGGCATGGAGGCGGTAACACCCCCCACAGCTTTATTTATTTAAAAGCTAGGCCTCTAGTGTAAAGCAACTGCTTTGCCTTTCTACAGCTGGTGGAGAAGATGACACCTCAAAAGGGCACTTAATTCCACTTACTTCAGGCATACTTTAGCTAGCTGGATTGTCCTCCAGAGGTTAGTCTCCCTCCATTGACCACAGAAAGAGCTTCAGTAGCTACTTTACACTGGATGTCTAACTTTTAAATTGCTGAGGTTAGTGAGCTGAATCCCATTTCAATTCCGCAACTTCAGAAAAGTGGGGAGATGGCTTGAATGATTGTTTGTTCAGTTATTTTGCCAGTGCTGTGCCTGAGCAGATGTTTCTATTGAGCTGTCCACAATGACTCCAGAACTTCTCCCAAGTGCTTGCCATTAATTTAAAAGTCAGTCATGTGTGAGTAGTTTAGATTGTTCCTCCCAAAAGTCCATTACCTTTGTACTGAATTTTATCTGTTTAATCTAATACACATATGCGTTGCTTTCTCTAAATGGCTGTGGAAACAGTATAATGTAATAATCCAAAGTCTGACCCATGATGCTTTTTAAAAACCTACGTGTGCTAGTACACATGGGAAACTTTCTTGACTCAAGATTTTCACTGTATATGCAAAGAATAACAGAGATGCAGATTCAGATGATGAAATTAATAGATTCACAATTAAATACCTGGCAATCTGCCTCAGGAATTCTGAATAACATCTGTCATTAAACGGTATTATTTCAAAGTATATAAACACACCTTGTGTTCGTCATCAGACCACAACTAAACATTATCAAGAGACGTGAAACCAGGCCAGATGGAGCACAAGTCCAAGAGGCAGTTAACAAATAAATTAATTAACATTCAAATTAAAATAATTACAATTCTGATCACATGCAAATATTGAGCTGTCAGATCTAAGCTTTGTTTGGAAATGCAGCATTTGCTCATATTGATGGATGCAAGAATCAGAGTAACTATTGACTTGAAAGCTCAAAGTCTATTACACACATCATCTCTGGATTCCACCCTCTGTTCATGGGCACATCTGAGTGACATTTCATTAATGGTGTGGTCTTGATAACATATTTAGTGTGATTTCTCCCACGATGTGATTAATTGTACTGGAAATGCAGATAAAAAGGTTGCAAAAGGTTGCAGATGGGGAGCATTACCTTCAACATTTGTAGCTATTGAGGCACAGAAAGAGAAAATCTATACTCAGCAGTAGGCTACCAGGGCTTTTCATGCTGCATGGAATGACCATACATAATGGATTTCAGAATAAAAACTAATTGTCTCATCATGCAACTCAAAGACAGTAACAATCCCTAATAATTAAGGAAGGGGAGCAACAACTCATTATACAATTCTTAATATGAAGAGTTGGAGGATATAATTACCAAGAGTTCTCACTTAGGTTCAGTCAATAATAGAGGTCAGACATGTAAGAGTAACCTGATTCTGCAAAGAGATGCATATGTATAAATACTCACATGCACACGCACAAAGACATGCACAACCCACTGTAAATGGCATAATCGAAATCAATGCGGCAACTCACAGGGTCTATGACTTATTTACACTGTGGTTTCTCTAAAATCGTCTGGTAGCAAGACTGACCTGAAAGCAGTCATCAAGTGCATTTACGTTCATTACAATGATGTAAAAAGGCCTCAGTTTAACCAGGAATAAGGCCTAGGGTATATTAAGTTAAATACATACATAAATCTTTGCACAATCAGAGCTTAAGGGCATTATGCAAAAAGTAGTGCTTTCAGATGAAGTAATTGGATATAAGCAGTTAACATAATTCATGTCACTAAACAAATATGAATAAGGCAAGAAATGTATATTTAAGAGAAATTACTCCGAGAAAGCTCATTACTTTCTGATCATTATTTCTCCTGTGCCCTTTCCCACTTCACTCTTTTGTAAGTACCTGTTGATACCTTCTACACCAAGGAAAATGAAAGTATGTTATTCTCTTTGTTTGAAATTAGTGATCTGTAATTTCATAGACCAGGAAAGCTTCCTTTCCCCTTATTCTCTCTTCAATGGGACACGTCTTCTGAGCAGCAAAAGAGAAGCCCAATTTAGTTACTGTTGCGGACGTCCCATGCACCTGTCCCAGCACAGAACCGCTGATGAGAAATGAGGCTGTTCGTTCTCCTCGCTGCACCGCTACACATAGAGGACAGGGTCTACGTAACAGTTCTTTGTAATAGTACTTGTAATACTTCTATGTAATAGTTCATGCTACCCGGTCCTCTCCCACGTCCGCACTCTGACAGCAGCTACCCATGCACGAGCCATTTACCACATTCACAAAATATTTATTCTTCCTATACACGTTTGGCCTCTCTTGTGGAAATATTATTACGATGGTTTGCTGTTAATGGGCTGGATGCAGTGGAGTTTTGGAAAACGGTCACATCTCCTCACATATGTAGAACATACATGAATCAATATATCTGCCAAAGGCGTAGATTGAATCCAGTTGTCTTCTATCAGTCACCAGTTATTAATCATGAACAGACTGGTCTCAATTTGGCTTATTAAACAGCGGTTTAGGTTGCTGGCATTTTCTTATTCTCCTCACCATTTTGTTACGAAAAGAACCAGATAGGGCAAAAATTACAGTGCTGTAACTATACTGATAGAAGTAATGCAGCAGCCCTTCCCAGTCTGGGCAGGGTTACAGTGGTATTGAAGTATGTGAACACGATTATATGTGTGTTTACATACTTATCACTAAAAGATATTCCTATACTGGGAGGGGAATAAACTACTGGAGTAAGCACATTTATGATACTGATCCTATGCCCATCCTAGTCAAGCTTGATTAGCAAAAATACCATTATGTCAGCATATAGGGAAGTGAAACTTATAGGGTTTGGCAGCTTAATAAATTGGTATAATAAACCCTGTATTTGCCGTAGCTGTCACAATTGCAAAGGAATGTGCATCAGCTTAAACCACCTCCGTTGATGTCTAGCTGATCACATTTCACTTCGCAAGGGGACTGGTTAAGCGTGTGCACATGGCCAGTTAGTGCAGCTGGTGAAAAGTTGAACGTGAGTATACTGTGATAGCTAGGTTGTCCAAAACGCTCAGCTGCATGTCTCTATCCTTCATTAAAATGGCATGGGAACTGCTAATGCCAGAGTTTTGTCTCTAACTGTTCCAGTTGTGAAGAAAATGTTGTCGGTGTATTTTGTAGCTAACCAACATGAGAGTTTCAAGTTTTTACATTACAAGAATTGAAATCTCCAAGAAGTGTGGATAGCACTGCCAGAGGATGGAAGCTCGGATGCTTAGTGGTGACTGTTTAAAGACACTTTATTAATTTTGCTCACAGTAGTGGAGCAAGTATCATATTTGGAAGGCCAGCACAAAGTACTCTTCTGTATTTTGTCGCCTTAACTGGGTATTCTCCAGGGAGCTCAATTCCACAGTAACGGCAATGTCCAATCCAGATGGATACCTGAGCTGCAGTGAGGAAAGCTGAGATCCATGAGTACAAATGGCCAGATTTAAACTACAGAGTTACATCTGTAGATCCTAGAAAACTGGCACAGATCGCATGCAGCACATCTATACAGTCTATCACAAGGCATGTTACACAAAGAGCATCTGATATGTGAGGAGAGGCTGAGCGAGCTGGGAATGTTCAGCCTGGAGGATCTTGCCAGTCTGCATAAACATCTGATGGGGGAGAGCAAAGAAGATGGAGTCAAATCCTTCTCAGTGATGCTCAATGACAGAAAAAGAGGCAATGGGCACAAATGGAAATACAGGAAATCCCACTTAAACAGAGGGAAAAAAAAGAAAAAAAAAAATCAATGTGAGGGTGGTCAAACATAGGACCAGGTTTCCAAGAGAGGCTGTGGTGTCTCCATCCTTGGAGATGCTCAAGACTTGGCTGGACACAGTCCTGGGCAACCTGCTGTAGGTGACCCTGCTTTGAGCAGGGAGGTGGACTAGATGATCTCCAGAGGTGCCTGCCAGCCTCAACCATTCTCTGGTTCTGTGATTCTACATTGACACCCTTCAAAGCAAGAGTTAATTTGTCTCTGGAGCTAGGAAGATTGCTACCCTTTCTTTCCCTTCAGTTACCTTCTCCTACTTTGAACCTTTATATCAGCGCTGCTGTTTGTCCTGACTGATTATTTCCCTTTCCCACTGACTTCAAAGGAGATTAGACCATGTTCTAAAGGACATAATATTAAGGTGTCAAAGATGCCCACTGTCTCCACTGAGGAAATCAATGGGAATGATATATTTAGCCCACCTGTGAATTTCTGTGAATTCAGCTAGATTCCTAAAAACATTTTTTTAACATTTTTATCCATAGATATGTCTGGTCCTGATAGTTTCCTGACCCAAATCAAATTCTTCTGTGGTTAAGAATTCATTCTCTTTGTGGATCTGCGGCTTTAGTCACAGCATTTATCCCATTTACTACTTTCTCATTTTCTATATTATCTGTCAAGGCCAAAGTTATCTTTTTAAAGATGAGTATTTTACAGGCCTTTGTTAACTCTATTACACTGACTCCTGTATTCCCTCTTTACTTCCTCCCCCACCTCCATCTAGATTTTCTTACAGCTTCTGTTTTCCTATCAAAGTAGAATTTCTTTAATAACCACAAGAGCCCTTTAAGCATGAAAAGTGCATCTGCACCGAAGCTTACAGAACTCCTGCCTGGACTTCAGCAGTGAAAGCTGAAGTTGTATTATACCAGTCAAAGTTGATTTTGATTCTGACAGGAACCAGTTCAAGGTTTTGAAGATCTTTGCATGAGCTGATTACCTGCGAAGGAATTGTGAAAAATTAACACTGGGACACCTGAATCAGAAGATATTGTGTGGCCTCATTGTATACCCTCTGTGTGTATATATAATAGCGCAAGACAGTGAGCATATGATTATATACATACATATACATAACATGAATATAGATATCTACTTCATTCATATACAGACACACAAACATGTATATACACAAATACATATATATGAATATATACACACATACTTCCCTCGGTTCTAATCATAATGTAGTTCACTGATTTTTGTAAATGTAGCCGTTATTTCCCTGTAATGAAAACGCTGCATGACTGATTAGGAGGCAATATTGGATATTGTCATCTTCTCTTTACTGTACTGTAGGTGTTAATGCACTTAGAAGTGCTACAATTCCATGATTAAATTTGCCCTCAGGAATAAAGGAAGTATTTGTTCTTCATTAGCATTTTTGCTAGATGGGATCCCACAATCCAGTCTCAGAAACAAACGAGGCATTTTCACTTATCACTGCAGAGGCAGTATATTTGTGAAATAGGCTTTTAAGAAATGCAAATCAAGCAAAAGCTACAAAAAACCCCATACAGACAGGAAAAAAAATCCCAAACTACTGATAAGAGTCTCACTCCTCTTTGGCAGGGTCCTCTCCGGGAAAACCGCAGGGTGCTGGGCGTGAAGTCACCACCCTGACTTGTACTACGAATCCCTGCAGCTGAGTGCCTGGGAGGTTTTAGTAACCTATATGGCACAGGCTGCTGCTTTCAAGCGTTTTTTGGTGGCCCACTGCTCCCACCACAGATTCACTCCACTAACCTACCTTGTAACCTTGGCACAGAGGGCAATTTGTGGTGGGGTAAAAACTGCCCACCTCCTTTAGCCCCAAGGGTGGTTTTCCAGACCCCATTATAAGGGTAGCGTGGTGAATTTTTTATGGCAAAGTATCTCTCCAGACATAATACATTCAGGCTGAGAGGTTGTTAATCCATCCACTGTCATGAGCAATGTCTTTGTTTAATTATGTTCCCAGGCAAACAAAGATCTCAGTTGGCTGAGTCCTCATTCTCTCCTCTCCTCTCACCCCCTCTCCTCCCCACATTTATTAACGATGGAAAGACCTTTAAATGTGGTTAGGTATCTTCTTCAAAGAGTCATTTACTGTAAAAATCAGCAGGCTTCATCTTGGATAACATGTCACTTACAGTACTAATGAAAGACTGAGCGTGGAATCAAAGATGGTGGGAGTCATGAAATACAATTCTTGGGAAAATTTTAATGTTTCAGTATATGGCTTACTTCTCATCAGAAACTTCCAGAGAATATGAAGTACAAAAATAAATACTGACTAACGATTACTGAAGCATTTCTTTTCCAGGAAAAAAGCAGTCTTCTTAATATACATAGTACATGATATATATTGTGGTATATTGTGCAGAGGATGATATATTAATATGACTGGAAAGTCTAAAAAAAGGGAGTAGGAAATAAAAATAAAGTATTTTTATGTTATCAGAATAGCTCCTTGGAAAGATTTATGCCAGAGGATTTCATTAGTACAGATTTATTCACTCAAAATATTTCCATTTCAATGAAATTGTGTTTTCCAATGGAAACACTTTTCCTCATTTTTTTAATCACCTCTCTTCATTATTTTGTTAAACCTGAAAGCATATTGTTCAATCTTTTCTTCCTGGAGGGAAATGCTCAAGCCCCAGACACATTTCATTTGGTTAAATTTAGAGATACTTGTAATTTTTCTTAGCACATTGTGCACATTCCTTGTCAGAAAGCTATTGAAATGAATAATTTTTTAAGCCATTACTGAAGAATTTTTATTTAATAAAACTCCCCTCAATAACTTTAAACACTACATTTTCTGTCTCAATTTTATGTAAGTTCCACACAAGTAATTTCTGAATTCCTTGAAAAACTACACAGATTCAGAGTCCAAGCTACTATTTCTGTTGCCTGCCATAGACATATGTTGTCAGACAGAAATTTAAAGCTGCTTTGCTAAACATTTCCTTTCATCACACTCTCATGAAATATTGATCATACGCCCCGAAGAGGTCAGACCTTGTTCCTATGCAGTATTTTTTTCTGTGAAGTTGTCATAAAATTATTTTTTCTTATTTTATTATCTCATTGGCAATACCCTGGGCTCACTATTCATTTTTTATGCACGCATACTGCTTGCTTTCACCAGGCACAGCTCGGCTATCCTGCAAGGGCCAGTCCATGGTGGATGGATGAGGGAGGAGAAGCCATTTGAAGCTGTTGACTGGTTTGCTTCCCGGATCTGAGCTGCCTGTTCCCGTCATCACTTCATTTTTCCACTGGCTCTGCAGTACCTGTGGGATTGCACTGACTGCAAGGTCACTGAAATGTAGGGTTATCTTAGCGAGTCTTCTTTTAACCATTTCTGTGATGTGCAGTGTGGCCCCATAAACTTCTCCTTCCGTAGCAGTGAGGGGGTGAGGGAGAGGAATCAGCAGCGGGAGGGATGGGAGATGAATGAAACTTCATAAGCCAGCTTTGCTGCTGAAACTTGGCTGCGCTTGAACTATGGCTCTACGGCTTCAGGCAACTTTGCTAACGTTATGGTAAATAACGCTTTAGAAGACTAAAGGCTACGTGCCAGATATTTATTTTTTAGTTTTGTGCTTGACCAGTGTTAAGTAAAATGATACGGGTAAACAAACCAACCAACCCTGAATCCTTTGCCCAGACCTGATTATATATCAAACATTTAGTGGTGCAGATCAAGGGGATCTCATGACCTTTTGGAGGAAGTAGAATGGTCTAGTGAAAGGGCGGAATGCAATGGAAAGAGAGGTAGGTGACCAAGAGAGGTATCAGAGCCCTCTTGAAGCCAACACGACATTCCCTGTTAGCTTCAAGAGGATAGAGACATCACACTGAGCTCTGTTCCTTGCCCTGAAACAGAACTTAATTATGCTGCCTACTGTGTCTTCATTTACAACTTTTCCAAATAATTCCCTAC
>NW_009632633.1:22966-34958 GCF_000690535.1 Cariama cristata
AATTTAAAGAGAGAATAAGCATGCGAATACAACTCCTCCATGACCCCAGAGAGCTGCGTAACACAGCTGAGGTGACCGGCTTTTTGCCACCTTTTGTGCTCATCCAGGCTCCAGGCTAATACATCTGTGAAATGCCTGTCTGTCTTTTGTCAGACAAAAAGTACATTACTCAATACAAGGTGACTCTGGGTTGGACTTTATAATAGATAAAAAAATAATCAATAACCGGACCAAAATTTTACGATTGCTTAAGGACTAGTCATCATATATTGCACAGAAAGAAACTAATGGGGCCTTCAAAAGAGAAAGGGAAAAAAAAAAAAGGCTGGAGACTGAAGCCAGGCAAAACTGAGGGAGAAATTAGGTACAAATGATCAAATGATTAACAAATTAGTACATCAAACATCTTGTACTGCAAATTCGACCTCCCCTGGCCTCCCAAGTCCTTCACACTTAGGAAACATTTGTAAATAGAAAACTAGGAAAAAGTGATTTGGGTTCATTAGAACATGAAACTTTAAAAATTCAGAAGGCTTTGGGGGAAAAAAATAGAAGAAAAACAAAACAAAAAAAAACCCCAAAGCACTAAACAACATTTTCACAAAGCTAATTTTGTGACAAAATAGTCTGAAATGGCATGCCAGAATCTGTTTGCCTGTCAGCTCTGCTGCTCTGTAACTTACAAATACGCTATTAGCATTCTAGCACCTCATCCTAGCACTTACTTTCATATAAAATTAGCCCTGCGTACAAGATGTACACACATGTCTTTTTGTGACATAGCAACGCTGATTTAAAAACTGGAATTCACAGTAACCCAATAAAAACGAGGGCTGTAAATTAACTGGGCATAATGTAGTCTTTGCAGTTCTCTAAAGTCCTTGAACAAATACAAAAATAAATGAGGAAGAAATTTAAGTGAAAAGAAACAGCCTTTTCTTCAGATGGTCTGCATTTCTAATTGAAAATTTTGGCTGGCATTAGCTGGCAGGAGCAGGGAACACACAGCGTGAAAGGTCAATAAATGAGACTAATACATGGAAAAAAATGCCTTACTGGAGAAGTTGATGGACACCATCAGTTTGAGAGTTACATATCCTGCTTGTTTACCCATTTAAAAGCCCTTTCTAACACTTTAGTGATACAAGTCCATCACATTGACTGACAAGGACCTAATCAGTTCAGGTTCCAAATTAGGAGATATAAGGGAAAATTTGTTAGTACTTAATGTCTGTCTGGTTCACATAGCTGGTAGAAAACTCGTATTTGTAAAAGAATAATGCTGAAGAGAAAATCCACATTTGATTCTGCAACACTAATAGGCTGTGCCAGGGGTATTTTAACGGCTTGGAAAACGTTAGTGGTGTACGAGAAGACACAAATTAAAAAGAAGCCTTACAAAACACACCTGAATCACGGCGACACTTCACATTCATCCAGTGCTGTTTTATTTAACAATTCAAAATAATTGTATTTTAGACTATTTTTTGCTTAGCCTCAGGGGAATTCTCTGATGACTTCTACAGTAAAAAATGAATATATTTATTTAGATGGTGAATCCTCCAGGGGCGAAGACTGTCTGTTATCATGTGTCTTATACTGGGCCTGGCACAGTGGGTGCTTTTCTTGACGGTGTTGTAATACAAACAGGTAACATATCTGAAAGCCAGAAGGTGCACTGGAATCACCCAAACAAAATGGCAGGGTTTTAGGAGGATTCAAGTCCTACTTGCTTAGGAAGCAAATGTGAACTATACAGTGTAAGGAGTTCAATGGCTTCCTACGTAACAGAGTCATTCACTGCTAATGAGGAGAATATGAATCCTTTTGCATTCATTCCACAACCCCAAGCCACTAACTAATAATAGCAATAATGAATAATAATAGCAGCAAGTGAAATATATTTGATTTCCTTTCATTTCATTCTTCTGAGAAACTCAGCAATGGTTCTATATGAAATCTGGTGGTTATGTTAAACTACATTTTCAATAGTGTTCAAATTAAAACTATGCACCCAGATGCCAACTGAGAGTCTGTATTTGAAGGATCTGATGATAAAATGGAAGAAAGCCCAACTCACGGATTAAGGAAGCCAAGGTCTTTTGGCATGGCCAAGGCCTTGCTCTAGATAATAAAAGAAAATTTTTTAGATAACCTTTTGTTTTCATTATCTGTACACGGCTTTGATCTGTTTTATTTTATTACTTTGAGCATTTAAGCCCTCAAGGATCACAGATTAGCAAGAAGTCCTGCAGTTACTGAAGCGCAGTGAAGAGTTTTGAGCAGGGGATCAGCACCTGCTTTGTGGCTTTCATTGGAGTTACTCTCCAGCCATCTGAAGAGTAAGAAATGCTGATAAAAAACCAGAGCTGGTCAACTCAATGTTTGTAACATCTTTTTCCTGACACATCTTCCAAGTTCATTCAAAAACATTTCACCAGACCCTGATCCTTAACTGATATAAATCAGTGTAGCTTCACTGATGTTAAAGAACAAACCTGGACTTAAGAGCAGTTGAGATTTAGGTCTGTGCTCTTTATGTGACAGAGGCTATATCTACATTTGCAAGTAGTACGGTGCATGGAGTAGGAGGAACATGGCTCTCTATCTACAGAGTGAAACAGAGATACAGAGGAACCAAAGCCCATATTGTGTGTGATACAGGGATTTTACTTTGGGTCAGTTTTTCCCATGGAGTGAATACCCAGTAGCAGTTGGCATACAGTAGAGTGCTGGGGGCTTCTGGTTTAGTTTCATCCTAAAGGATTCCGGTTTAGGTGTTCCAAGACTACACCAATATGCAGACCAAAGCATGTTTAGATGACATGACTGGGAAATCTCTTTCAAATGCATAGTCCCGATATAAACAAACATGAATTAACAGCATGAATCAATCTAGGGTGTTCTATTAGAGCACATAAATTTACCTTCATTTTGAATTATGCTCCTTCAGGACTGCACCAACTATGTGTGTTATTATAATCTTTAATATTCTTCAGAAGACCATTTTGACCTACAGCCATATGAACGTATGCTTTCAGCATTATGAGCATTTTTGAGGTAAACATTTGCTTATTTATGAAGCTCTGATTTTCATAATCTCCAAGGATGTGCAATGTGAAATACAACAATAATGTGTTGTCTCACTAGCTGCTTCTTGCTAGGGCCACAGGGCACAGTTTCAGGTTCAGACTCAGGGTACCTGCTTAGATGTCTAGAATTTGGTCCAGAGAATACCACCAATGCCCTTAACAATAAAGTCTCCTCCTAGTACTCTTTCACTGTGCTAAAGTCCTATTGTAAGTGGAATGGATGTCTTTAGACTATTGTTGAATTAATCAAACTAAGTTTAGGTTCCCTTAAGCTTTAAGATTAGTATATAACAAAGACAGACCGCTTTGCCAAAACTAGACTTCCAAAATATGTGGACTTAGCATGTGCCAGCCAACATTTTCGAGCATTACCGTTTTGTACCTAACCTAGACAAGCCAGAAAAGAGAGAGAAAAAGCCAAACAGTGAGGGATAAACCAAAGACATTTTGAGGAAGCAGAAGATGTTTATGTATTTATAAAATATCCTGTTAAAATAAAATAGTCCTTTCTTAGACTTCAGTCTAAGCTTGGCAAAAGAATGACTATTGGTTTTATTTCTATTGCTGCAGCATCTGGGAGGTGTCACTGGTGTGTTAAGAAGAACACAACTCTAAACCACTTTTGCTTTAGCTGAACATATTTTATCCAGTAGGTTAGGGAAATTTACTGCTAAGCGTCACATAGCTAATGTAGAAGATCTAAATCTCTCAGCTGTCCTAGCAAAGCTTAGCTTTATGATTCAGAATACAAAATGCAAGGCTGAGAAAATATATCACAGGCAAAGGACTGAAATCCAGAACAGCATCTTGAAAACAAGAAAATAATTTTGTAAGAATGCAGGGAGAGTGTTTTTTATTGTAAGTATTTTGCAGAGGAATCTTCATTTAAGGAATGTGTTTAAATGTCTCGGGAGAAGTTGAAATTACCAATGCTTCCGAGTAATACTTACATAAGCCTCAGAGTGACATGGAGTATGATCTATTATTTCTACTGCAAGTCCATTGAAGCACAACAAGAAGACTTGTAGAGACTTTGTATGAGATATCAAGTGGGGAAAAAAAAAGGTAGGCCCTTGCCACAAAGTTTGTAGCACCCAGGTATATAGGGGCATCAGGAGAAAGAGTACAATAATCTCTTTTTAGGTGAGGAACAGAGACAAAGGACAATACCCTTATAGGTACGCAGATGTATGACTCCGAATGGTTTTATTTTAGTTGTGTATGTAGGCAGGCAATGTACTGGTGATATATAATTTTAAAATATAGACAGCTTCCATTTTCTATTCCGTCTTCTCAGCAAGCAGGTCTGAGACACATCCTGATTCTTCCCTCACTGCAGGCAAAAAGGGGGAAGCGGGAGTACGTCACAGGAGTACTGTCGTGTTCCCAATGGCAGGGGAATGGAGGTGCTGGTGGGAAAGGAACCGAATACTTTGAGCAGATGCAGAACTTTGGATTTTTAAGTCTTTTAAAGCTCCTGGGATGGCACATTGGGAGAGCTGAACACCTGGGAGGAGGAGCTGCCTCAGGCTAGCATATTGAGGAAGGGGCTGTCTCTAAAGCCAGCTACGGAGCAGGCAACTTTGCAGAGCTAGAGAGTAGGAAAACTGGTGCACAGGGGTAAGTCTCACCCTCGCCCTCACCCACCCCCCCATCCATGTAGGTTCCACCGTGAACACCGACAACATCTGAAACTTTTGGGTGATGTTTCTGGATGAGGGGGATTTGCGGTGGGAGCCATGCTCTGCTCCTTCCCTTTGAAGCCAGGTGACTGTGCAGCAAAACGTTCAAGATTTACACAAAGAGAGAGAAGAGAGAGGTGCAGCCCACCAGTTTGGTGTGGTGGGCACTTGCATCGGAGGAGATCCTGTGACTTCTGACCCCTGCTTCAAGGAGAGTTTCGGCATTTGCCAAAGTTGGTAGCATAGCTGCATTTTGCAAGGAGCCCTGTCCCGCTGTGTCTGTGTTCATCACGCCAAGGGACTTGCTGGGTGAAACAAGCCGAGGAAGACCTGTGCCCAGGCGTGGGGAGGTGCTGAGCCGCTCGGAAGTCGGAGTCAGCTCTGGGTACGGGCACTTCTCTCCACCAGGAGACCTTCACATGACGGAAAGAGCGGGCCCTGGCAAGCTCAGGCACATCCAGGTTCAGGCAGCAGTTAGGATGTTTATTTTCAAGGTTATGATTTTGTTCTGTAGCCCTTTTGTTTTAGGCACTAAAGTTCTTTATTAGAGTCGGCCCCAAGCGACTCGCCCAAGGTTGTGGAGCAGCAGTTTATAGGAAAGCTGGATCTTCTCTGAGCCAGTCACAGCAGAAGATGTGGTCATGGATGTGCAGGAAAGAGCTCATAAACCTGCAGTGACCTGTGATGAATCAGTTCTTCTGCTCTCCAGATCCCAACATGGTGACTTCTGCTTGTACGGGAATGAGACAGATTTTTACCCAAACCAGTGTACATATTTTGTGCTTGCCCAGGTCAGGAACCATCTCTGTCCGGCCTGCCTACAATATGCAGTAACACAATATGCCGGATTTCTGTGAGATAAGCCTTTGTCAGCTTTATTAAGGAAGAATTTTGCCTTACAGATTCATGCAAACAACAAGCTATTTCGAAACAACCAGTGGATGGATTGTGGGAATGAACATTTAAGTGCGGCTTGTTCAGGCTTGTGCTGGTATTTGGTGCTGAAAAGAGCTTTTAGTGATGTCTGTGGGAAACTTCAAATAACAGCTTTAAGAATTTGCCTGACAATGAGCCTAGAGAAAATACCCTGGAATTACAAGATATTTTCCTTTCAAAATAATCGCACGTTAATCATATACATTATAATGAGTAATATCACTTCTTCACTCAAGAAAATTCAATTTCTGTATTTCTAACACTTGAATCTGGGCTCAAATCACAGGTGGTAAATACTATTTGCAGTTATCATTTTTCATTGCTTTTCAGTTAGAAGTCTTTTTTTTCAACTTTGATGGAATGAATAAGACAAAAATATAGATGTGTTCAGGAAATGTATCTGTTTTGCCTGTCACTCAGAGTGGAAAGAAAAAAAGCAAGAGAAATTATTGGAAGAAAAAAGCCAGCAATTTCAATTCAAATCAATAAAATATTTCTTACAGTTTAAGCATGGGATTCACCTAATTCAATTATTGTTTACAGCGTGAGCACCTACCTTGGAGGTAGTTCTCTTAGATCTCTTTTCCAATCAGTAGAGTGAACTAAACACTTTTAAGGTGCAAAAATCCAAGAAATTAATTTGCCCTTTATTTCTTTCCACTGACCATCAAATGATGACATACAAGTAGGCATCTCTATTTTAATTGACTAACAAAACCAAGCTCCATTGGATATAAGCAACAGTCGGGGTTTTGAAGTGTTTTATCTGAGGGGTTTTGTGCATTTTTTTTTTTTTTCCTGGGTTTTTTGCCTTCCTGTGAAGCATTACACTTGTGCCACAGCTAGCTATGGCTGAGATGGACTCCTGTTTCTAAATGCATTAAAACCACTTGAGTGGTTGTTCTGCTAATCCACCTGGGCTGAACCACAAGCAGTAGCCATAAGGAATATTTTTATCCTGGGCCAGATTGGCTGAACTTTGGGATTTTTTTGCTCTCTATGAAGCAGGGAATTTCCTCCTCTTTCTAGGCTCATCTGAACATTTTTATTTGAGCTTTCCTACTCTTACAAGTTTCCAGATTGTCACCTCTGCTGTCCTTCCATCCTGGCCTGTTTCTGTGCTGTGTTACAGTTCTGGCCAGGTTTGCTCTTGTTTAGATGCTACTCTGGACTCTTGAAAGCGCTGTGTAGTGGTGAGGTGATGCGATGAAGATTTGGACCCTTCTAAATTAGACTTTTTTGTCTAATGTGGCACACATCACGCCATGTTTACTATGATCACAGAGAAATGGATTTGAGGGCTCAGATGGTCCTCTTGAGCCCTCTGTTCCCATATTTCCACCAAAGCATGGAATACAGTCAGCATAAATCTTGATCCAAAAATTCACTTAACTGCAAACTCATGAGTAGTCCTATTGCTATCAGTGGCATGAACTAAAGTTAGGCATATGTTTGTCAAGGGCATATGCAGGTCAAGAGAGCATAAAATGAGGCCTTTCATAAGGTAGACATACTTGTATAATTGTAGATATTCTACATCTTCTGAATTATTTGCCAGAAAGTTTATATCAGGACTCATAATTTTTCCTGGAATATTTCCCTGCAGAAGTAAAAGCAAATACAAGAAGCCTAGGGAATTCATCCAGTTTCATACTAAACCTAAGGATCCCCCAAGAGATTTTATTTTTAACACCATCTGGATAAAGACTGTGTAAATTCCCATCGACTCAAAAGGGTGATGGCATCTGTTTTACCTGCCCATTAATATCTTCCAGTGATGAGTATGAATACAGGCCCTATAAAGGAAGGCAGGCCACCAATAACAGGATAGAAACAAATCAGAATATTGCTCAAATTAATTTTGAAGATTTCTTGTGAGGGCTTCAAGTTAGTCCAGCCACTGCACATCATGTAAAAGGGGTGAGGCAGCAGGAGGTGTTATGTAGGCATTGCTAAAACTCTGCTTTTACCGGAGGATAATTCCTCTGGCTTAAGTGCCATAGAAAGCAGTCAAAAGTTTTCAGCCTGGAGCAGTCCTCTTAGGCCCTGGAAACGGTAGGGGTATGTTCAGCATGGGACACAGGCAGTGATGCAGAACGGAGTGAGACTTTGGTCCATTGGGCAGCATGAGGTAAGGAGGATGTCTTTTAGGTCTGGAATACCCTCTAAATTATGCCTGGGGACTCTTTCTGTTTAATCATCGCTCATAGCCATTGAGTGTGACAGAATCTGGTATTTCAGTGACTGAGATCTAACTGGGAATCCTCAGGTACCGTAAGAGATTATGTAACTTAGTGATACCTAAGTAATAGCTAATGTGGGAGCCTCTTAAACATCTTTACAAGCAGATGTTTGCATGTCTTCACTTCCTGCCGATATGTTCCAAGGCTGTGTACCGTCACAGGGAAGGGAGTGCTGTTAAAGTCTGGGACCTGAGATCATCGCCCATCCACTCAGTGTCCTTCTCCTCTCGTGAACAATAGTTGGAGAAGAGGGAGGTGAGGCGTTAAATCTTGCTAATACTTCTGGTTGATTCATCCTTTCTGTTTTGACATTGTATCTTGTATCTGTCATTTTTACAGATGTACATAAAATTGGTTTAAGGAAAATCCAATTTGTCATCCAATTTTTAACCAGTGTTGCTCATAAATCAACACAGTATGTATCAGTTTTAAGAGGAAAAGGCATGGATGTCCAAGGCTTATGAATTCCTGGCAGCTCATAAATTCTCCTGGTAACCTGCCTTGTAATAATGTGGGCATACAGTTTCCACTTCCATTTTTCTGTAACTTTGACTAAGCCTCGGACCAAACTTTAAAACCCGATTTACCATAAAGTGGTCATGAATTGCATCTGCCCATTCATTTTGTTAGAAACTCAGCGTTACTAAGCCTGACAGGTTTTTCTCTATCTTTGATTATACTGATAAAGAAGACAATATCGCTGTACATAAATAGGATGAAGAGGAAGGCTTACTTTCCTAAATTAACTGTGGAAGTTTGAATCTGAAAGCTGCAGAACCACTCTGTATGCCACCGATTTATGGCAGAGTTGTGGTATCAACTTGCATTTTTGTGCATCGAAGTTATATCTTTGTCCTTTTGCTTTTTCACATCAGTTTTCTCATCTCTTAGGCAACTCTTAGAAAACTTCAATGACTCTCAGAATTTTAAAGTCTTCCACCCAGGAATCAAACCGGGAGAGATCTCTTAAAGGTGAGTATTGGAGAAAGGACATCTTCTCCCACGAAGGTATCTTTGATATGACAGTTCTATCATATCAGGAAGGCTTTTACCCACAGACCGAGGCTGACCATAATTTCTGAGACTGAACTGATATTTTTGTTGTTTCTGGAGGAATGGGAAATTTCTTTTAGAGAAGCAGTGCCGATTTCAATCAACACTAACAAAGTATTTTATCAGCCTACTGAAATGCATGTGTGATGTTTCGTGCATATCTAAAGGAAAAATGGTCACTATTGACATTTTTGAGAACTCAACATTTTCCTCATTAAAACTGTCAGGAAAAATCAAAGCATTTTCATAAGGTTGTACTGAAAAATATTTTTTAGAGGAGGGATCAATTTAAAGTATTTCATAAAAAATTGTAGAATAGTGCTTTAATTTAAAACAAAGCGTGTCTGATAATACATTTGGGGTTCATGCAACTTAAATTTTGGACTTCTGATTATATTAAATTTCTGTGCTGCTTTAAGACATTTAAGACTTCACTTTTTCTTATTCCCATGAAGTGAACAATCCTCTTCTTGGTTAGTTATGAACTTCAAAAAAGTTACCCTTCCTTTTTAAAGAGAAATTAACAGTGACAGTTCCTCCATGTTTTCTGAGCTCTTCATATATACACGGTACAGTGACCTGGTATCTGGATCTCTTGTACCTGGTTTTGCAAGGGGAATTTAGTTCTGTTTGGCTGAAGCCTCATATAACCCTAGTAGTGTAGATTCAGAGATTTCCATTCACACATGAGACATTTACACAAATCGGTTCATTAAGAGCTTCCACTTCCATTTCACACAGAAATGATTGTATGCCCTTTTTTTTTTTTACCTCTTGAATGCTGTAACCAAGGCATTTTTAGCTCTAATATACATCATATGGGTGGAAGTTGACTTTCTGCTTTGAGAAGCAGCTGCATTTTTCAGCTGCAGTCTGGGACCATGATTGTCTTTTACTGAGCTACTGTGCTTGTTCCTCCTAAACCAGTATTTCCAGAATTATGGTCCTGACCTCAGGTCATGACATTTTGTCACTTTTTCTTTGTGACTCTTACAAGGAATGCAGGTCCAAGGTGAATTCAATCGCAGAAGTCAGTCCCAAGGTGGAAGTGAAATCAGGGTTTGCAAGGGAGGGAATATGACCGAACAGGGCGGTGTGATTCCATAAACACCACTAGCAGGTGGTTTTTTTCCCCCTATTCCTACTTTGCAGACTCAGCAGCAGCTTCTGTTTCAGCTAATTGTTTATCAGAAGGATTTTCGGAGAAACTACATCCAGCCTATGATCAAGGATGTGCAGAAGCAGCAGAGAATTGAGTTTTTCTCTCCTCAGCTCAGACAGAAGAGAAATTGTGAGATCACTTTCCCCACAGCATGGACTCGTCAAGTTTACCTGCATGCTCTTCCAGAAGATCAAGGACGTGCAGAAGCAGCAGAGAATTGAAAGTTTTTCTCTCCTCAGCTCAGACAGGAGAGAAATTGTGAGATCACTTTCCCCACAGCATGGACTCGTCAAGTTTACCTGCATGCTCTTCCAGAATTTCTTTGTTCGAATTCCACCTCATCAGGAAATCAAATCTGCTTAAAAGTGGTTCTTTTGTGGACTGGCTTTGGTGTTACTTGGCTGCAACACCCTGCTGACAACATTCATTACAACCAAATGCTATCAACAAATAGCCTTTAGGTTGCTAGAACACATTCTTCTTGCCGTTCCAAATCCACTTTAAAAACAATGCAATGCCAATAGTCTGGGAAGGTTCAGGTGCACGGAAGAAGCTTATTTTGATAGACAGTGACTGCTCTTTGACTTGCCTGGATTTAATTTAATGTTACTTATTTTTGGGACCCTTTACTAAATGCTGTTCCTTTGAAATGAAACCTGAATTAAGAGGTAAATGTCTCTGCTAACTCTGAAGTTCAGTGATACATTCTCAATTGATGTGATGTACTGGTCTGTAGTTTACCATTTCCTGGCACCATTAGGATTTGCAGAGTGGCTTCTGTCCAGTGCAATAAACATATTATCTTAAGAATCAATCCAGAGTGTTCTTGCTTTATAGGTATTCGACCCATGGGATAAATCAAGTAAAACCAACATCCATTAAACAAACTCTTAAATTATTGTTTTCATATTTTATGGACATAAAAATGTACGTAACTTGAAGGCAAGCTAGATAATATAAATGTTAAGTTATATTTACATTTCCAATTCTTTGGCTTGCTTCACCTCAAAAACTGGGAGACCATTTAGAAGATGGGAAAGGATTCCCTTTGCAGTGTCATTGCTAATGCTTCCAACATGATAACATCACTTACAGTGAAAAAGAAAGATCGAAAGAAAGCAGGAAGTAGAGGATTTTTGTCTCAGAAAGAACATTTAAATGATCTGATATAATGAGGACTGTAGGTTAAATTGTACCTCACATAGCTTTTCCTAAGGCAGGAAGGCTACCAGTTAAAGAATGATTCCTAAAATCCCATAGCTTTAAACAGAATGTTGAGTTGAAGAGGAGCTATTCCCAGAGAAAAATAAATACTTAAGAGGTCTATTAAACATAATAACATGTCCTGCTGATAGAGGTAATGAGTTCAACAATGCTTGGAAAAACCCGTTTTGCATGCTGTCAATGGATTACCTGGTTGTTTCGGTGGTGGAAGTCAGCCTGCATTTATCCTGTGCTTCCAGTGGGAAACACGGTCTTCCCAAACTCGCAGAGGGTGGCCGAGTCTGCTGCTGGGCTTCTGCTGATGCAGTTCTGTAGTACCTGCAGGTCATTCTTGCAAGCACAAAAGTGATTAGGTTAATTAAAGGACACAGGTTTAGGTAGTATTTAATTATTAAAAACAGAAAGGAGCTACTTCATTTCCACTGTGGCACGTCCATTATTTCTTTTCTAATACAGAGGATTTAACGCTTCTGATTTGGAAAGTGTAGGTTTGATGGTTTACTATACTGTTTATCTGATCGGGTCATTCCACTAATGCCAACAGAGATATGGGGGGTGAAATCTGTGTAAGACAGAAAAGAGATGGTACCACAATTTTTT
>NW_009632633.1:34984-36190 GCF_000690535.1 Cariama cristata
AAATATTTTAAAAAAAAAATCCCTAGCTTAAGTGTCCAATTTCAGTACCATAAATTTCCTCATTTTTTTTTTAAGTAAGTTTTTTCTCCTGCCTGTGTTTCATGGAGTAAAATGGGGTGACTTAAAGCCATCAGGCTGGAAAAGCAGAAGACAAAATACAAGAAAACAAAAAATACTGAGTTTTAATTGTAATTATTTTTAAACCGTTCAGTGCCTTTGAAAGCAGAGGTTGATGGTATCTCCTATGAATTTAGTTGCAAAAGTAAACAGTTCTGAAAGTTTTGCAAAATTTTCTCTGCAAACTTTCCCAGTTTTAAAACCCTGCATACGTAACCTAGGTAATGCCAATTCATTGTACATATTCTGTGTTTTGATTTTGGTTTTGTTTTTTTTTTTCTTGGTATATATGCACCTATTCCTGTATTCACTTTGATTAAAAATATTTCTGTATATTTCTTCCTTTATTCTTTAGGAAGATTTCCTACCCAGTCTTTGTCCATATACATACCTGCTACATATTCAGTCAAAACAAATATAGAAAAAAGAAAAGAAAGTGTTAAAGATTCTGCTGTGCAATCTGGTTCATCCTTGTCTTTGCTATTAACATATCAGCAAAAGCTATCAGATCAGGGTATTTTTCACGTCTGTGAGCGTAGTCTGTATCTGATCTTTGCTCTTCCCTGAAAGGGCTTGGTTTAAATAATCCCAGTAGTAAAGTCTCACGTTCACAGTCTTCTATTTTAGTTCTCCCTTCAAGGGAATTACTGCAGTTCTAACCTGCCTCTTGCTCTCTTTCCTAGTGCAAAGCTGTGTGATTACAGGGAAAGGGTGATGAAGCACATCAGCACTGCCTCTTAATCTTCTTATAAACCCTGACAGATTTTGAAGATGAAATTTGGCAAATGTTAATTGTACGTGCAGAACTCATGCTGGGAAAATCTCCTTCAGAAAAAAAAAAATCGAAAAAAATAGAGAAGAAAAAAAGCCGCGTGCATAGCCGGACTGTTATGTAAGATGTTTATTTCCATCAAATCTGGCCCAGTGGAGGCTATGCAGAAAATAGGCCAAAGCTGCAGAGTTGTGACATCATAACATCATCAGAAAGGTCAAAGAAAACATTGGCACACTTAGAAATACTAGTTTACAGTACTGGTCATTTTGCTCTATATTTAATCTCTTTTTTTTTTTTTTTTCCACAAATTTTGG
>NW_009632633.1:36221-45035 GCF_000690535.1 Cariama cristata
GGCAGTGGTGAGCAAGGCTGGGCTGTTTTAAAAGTTCCAAAGAAACATGTTTGTGATAGCACACAGCAGCATAGGAACATGGCTGTGAGAACTACTCATTGTTTTGATGATGAAACCGAAAACCAGAAAAAAAATGAAGAAAAAATTTTAGTTGAATGTGAAAAGTTGCATCTAGCTAAAATTTGACTTTGGAATTTTGTCTTCAGAAATTGAAACATTTTGTGTACAGGACAGCTGAATGAATCTACTGATTCCTTAAAAAAATTAACTTCATTTTTTATTCATCAGTCAGTTCAAGACCAAAATAATGAATTCATTTAAATGTCATGAAACTCTTTTTTTCTGTTGACTAATCTCCTGATTAGAAACATTTCTCCAGCTCTCACTGTATTGCTGTCAGGCTCAGAATGGCACCGATGCACAGTTGCTGCTCTGTTCTGTCCTTGAGGAATTTACAATTTAGCCAGGCGTCCTGTTACATTCACATCAATCGCCTCGTCTCATGTTATGACTAAAGCGAGGTATATATGTGCTCAAATACAAATTAAATTCTACACAAACCAGGCATTTTTAATCCAGATTTATTTTAGCTTTCATGCCTCTTCATACTTGTGCCTAGATTTAAAAAACCACCCAGAACAAAATCAGACAACTCTGTTCACAAAAAGATGTTCGTATATAGACACAGTTGCCTGAGTATAATGACAATTCCAACTGGCTTCAGACGTAGTGGTTAATGCCCATTTTTTAAATCGATTTTCTTTTCTTATATGCTGTATATAATCAAAACAAACACCTGGGGCAAAGCCTCCTGCTCTCCTTCTGGCCAAAGACAGGCAGTCTGTTGCAGGGCCATAGGAGGGGCGATGGCACCTAGGTAACACCCACTAGATGCTTTGCTGCTCAAGAAATAATTAAAAACATTTAATCTATGCTTCTTTTTTTTTTTTTTAGCTACACAGATTGGGTGACAGTCTTCTGTAGACTCTCCAAACAGAAATTTGGAAACCAACCTTAACAGCAGATTGTATTTGCCTCAGCTTGTGTGCACGAGGGGAGGAGAAAGCAACAAGGCTGAGGATTCATCTGACCCAGCGTAGATACCTACAGCACAGTCACCATGCAGGCTGCTCGCCAGATCCGTGGAGAGGAACAGGCATTGCTAAAGAGCAATTTTTCTCATCCTAAGGTAGACATCCAAAACAGGTCAGATATAGATGAATCATGCCATAAAACGTCTACTTCTGCACTGTTGCACGAGGGGAACCCTGGGCGACTAAGATACAGGATCTGCACTGTAGATGTCCGAAGTCAGATGAAACGAATCTCATCCCAAATCTCCTTTTGCACCTCCCTCCCTTCTGGGACAAGCAGTCAACACGTCTTCTCACATGGTAGCTTTTTTCAGGCACATATTTTCATGGTAAATTCTTAGCTGAGCCCTTTAAGTCTTTTTTTGGGGGATGCAACCTGCTATTGCTTGCTTACTCACTGATGGGCACTTAGGGACGTGAGATGATCCCACAGACATCGGCAGGGTCATGGCCACAGTTGTCTGTGCTGCCTTTGCAAACCAGAGGACCAGCTTGTGTCCTTCTGAGAACCTCAAGGCACATACTCAGTGTTTGCTTTTTACACTTTGTAACTTTATACCTCCACCGGCATGCTTGTCACAACTGAGGAACAGAACCTGTAGACAATGGCACACAAATATTTATTTCACTCCCATGAAACCATCTGGCCTGTAAGTCCTAATCATAGAATCATAGAATCATTATGGTTGGAAGAGACCTCAAAGATCATCAAGTCCAACCGTACACCTGATGCCACCACCTGATCCAGCTAAACCCACTAAACCATGTCTCGAAGCGCCACATCTAAACATTTTTTGAACACCAGTGAGCACTAATGAGCTGTGCCCTTTCCTATTTGCCACGTATAAGCCAATGTCCAGGGCTGATGCTGGACTCTGAAGGCAGCAGAGGAGGTGCTTTCAGCCTCAAAGCAGTTCAGATAGCTCAGCCTTCTCTTTTGCTGCTTTTCTTCTTCTTTACAGACTAAATACTTGTCCCACAAAGGTTAAAACTTTGTATGTCAGGAAAATCAGTTCGTGATTTACTGTCATTTGCTTTAGCTTTGTCCCTTGGCTAACTTCCAGTGGGATTTATTTGATTAGGGTATAAATGAGACAAAATGGAATTATAATAGGCATTCAAACAAAACCAAACTTCGTCATGATTATTCTGTGATTTATAGTTGATAACCAGAGGATGGAGGAACACTAATCAAAAGGAAAATCTTGCACATAAAACCCAGACAATCCTGATGCAATCAAAATTGAATCAAACAAATGACAATTCAAATTAGCCAACATCTATTTTTCTCGTTTCCTTCCAGTGAGTGAATGACTTTCAACCTAGAAATGGTTTGAGATGATTACAAATTTAGGTTTGCTGCCCTTTTACGCTTTAAATCAGTTTGATATTTTGAATATATTAATCTTGCCTCTGTCTTAAACCATGATAGCTCTCACCACTCTGTATAAATAGCTGCCTTATTAAGGCTCATTCTGTGCCGAATTCCAACGAGCACAAGAACTTACTACTTTTTCAGTACGTGTGAAGGGTGCGTTCACAAAAAAGCTTTAAATCAAACTGTTGTGGGCATTTTCTTGATGGTGGTAAAATGACTGGTACCTTCATATTAGGCATTTCAGAAGGATGCTCCTGATAACTGCTTTTCCCTTTCGGGTTCCCTCAGCTGTTACTTTTCTGACAAAGCAAAATAACTCTCCTGAACAATATGAGCATACTTTGAAGGCCTTATGTATTGGAAGGCTGCTGATCTTTATGCTTGCCCTTTCATTTTTTATGTGAGCAACAGTGAAAGCTGGGCCTGATAAAATTGTTAAGAGGTTTTATTCTGTTATCTAGCATTCCTTTTTCATCTTCTCAACTTCTGCACATCATCAAGATTAAGGTTTTAAGTTACAGAAAGCTCAATCGTTGGAGTTTTCAGATGGCTGCTATAGATGAGATTTCCCAATATTGATTCCCTCTCCTCCCATTTCTTTTCTTCCCACATCTGAGTCATATCTGTCCGAATTATGAGCCAGTACAGATTTCTTGCTCTGGCAGATTGCATTAGAATCACGTAGCACTGGGCTTCGGGTTATCGATTAGCAGCAGACTGACTCTGCTGTTAACCAGACATTTCTTCTTCTGCCAGCGACATCTCCATTCACAAAGACCTGGGTGGAGAGACAGAACCTGCGGCACTGTGGGGAAAGCTGCGCTGCCATTGTCTGAATGGATGTTAGCAAAAGGACCAAAACTACTCTGTCTTTGATGCCCATCAAAACTGACATAGTTATTGTTGAGCCTGTTTCGACAGGAGGTGTGCATGTTGGGCAAGACTAAGTGAGGTCTGCTTCAGGCCTTTGCTTCTGTGATAAACAAGTAGGAAAACCAAGTGTTCCGTGATTACTGATACAAGTGTAGTGATTTAAATGAGATCAAATTTGGGGAAACTTGGCCGTGACTGTTAAACACGGCAGCATTCAACCTCAGTTTAAAGTGCCTTCTTGTCAGTTGAATCTGAAGGCAACTCACCACATCATGCGTGGAAATGCAAATGTCTTTGATGGACTCTCACGGTGGGGGTGTGCACCAGCACACAGTTGTATGCGGCATTGACTCACCAGCAGCTTGTTATGCTATTTACCAGAGCAATTTTTTGTCTTCTATTGTTATTTTAAAGGGGTCATCCACAACCGCCGACATTTTAAGACAGGAATGTATGCAGAACTCTAATTTTATAAAGCCTAGAAAACCTGCATTAGAAAGGAGAGTCAATACTGTAGTATTTCAATGAAGTAGTTATGAAACGTGGCTGAGAAAAAATAAAGAGACTCTAAGATAAAAACCAATATAAAGCAGTACAGGTACAACGGGTACAGCTGAATAACTAAGACTCTTTCAAATACATAGTTTAAGAAATCTGCTATATAAGATACAGCAAGCGACAGAATTCCTACACGTAGTTCACTTATTTCTCCTTCTGAGGAAGAGCAGTAGTGAAGGCAGATTCATGTAGCGCAGTGAAGTGTCAACCTTGGAAGAACAATCACCTGCATCTCCTTGCATGGCGAAAGATAGGAAATGCAAGAAGATAGCTCCTACTCACATGTGCTAGATTGCCTTCTAGAGCTGCCCATATTCCCCATGGATAATTCAGGATATACACAAGAGGCAACAGTGGAAAGTCCCAAGAAAGGAAATCTCTGAAGTTAGTGCTGCTTTGAGCATGTGGTTGGACTAGATGGTGGGTTAGAGACCTCCAACTAAACCCCAACCTCAGTCTTCCTATGGTTCTGTGTACTCTTAGCTTAGGTACTCTGCCTCCACCCCTCATCCCAAATTTTCCTCTTTTTACAGTAGTACTGGTCCTGGACATATCTACAGGTGTACTTGGTCAGTGACCTCGCTAAGAGTATGTGTATGTGTAAAGATAAGCATATTCATGGAACAAGGAGAGATATATAGATATATGTGGATATTGGTACAATCTTTGCTGTACCCTATCTTTCCCCTTTCCACAAATGCTTCAAGAGTTTTAAAATCTTCTTTTTGCCAACTCCCATTTGAATTGCTACATTTGCATACTGCTATAGCCCTTTATCTTTCTAACTGATTTCTGTCTTGCTTCCACTGAGATTGTAGTTGCCACTGATACAGAAATAAAAAAATCCGTGTTCTTTTTCTATGCTCATCAAGAAAACATCTTGAAAATGACTGAAAAGAAGACATTCTTCTTAGGGCCTCAGAAGTGGCTTGTAATTTTTGAATAGGAAAGGTAACTGTTTGAACGATATCTGTCCATGTTCAGAGACTGCCTCAAAGATGAGTCACTTGAACTGGCAAATGCAACCTTGAAAATGTCAATAAGCTGTTCTTCTCCTTTCTGTTTGTCATTACACTGACTGAAACATTACCTTGATGTAATTTTCGTATACTAGAGTTGTGCTCTCCTACACTACACACCATGCAAATTGTATTTACTACTGTACTTCAAATGGTCAAAGGTGTATTTACGTTAAACGTTACAGAAAATTTTTACCAGAGGTGGTAAAAATCCATACAGCCTCTGATAAAATCCGCAGAGCCTTGCAGGACCAAGTTAAATTTACTTAGCTACATAAATTCAGTAGAAAGGATATTTTCAGCTATATGGAAGCCAATGCATGCAATTTTGTGAATGCTAACTGTAAGAGACTGCACATGCTTTTCTCATAAAAATACAACCGTATATGTGTGTCTAATTTTACCCTGAGTACATACTCATCTTTTCTTCAGAAGAATGGGAAGGCAGAGCAATTGTACTATTTATTGACTTTAATACGGGCCAGGTAAGAGGACAATGGACTGGTTGAGCTGCCAAGCTCAACAGGTTGTGATCGGCAGCACAAAGTCCAGCTGGAAGCCAGTCCCTAGTGACGCACCCGGGGGTTGATAGTGGGGGAAATACTGTTGAAGCTCTTCTTTAATGACTGAATGTAGCCTCAGCATGTTTGCAGATGACACAAGACTGGGAGGAGCAGTTGATACACCAGATGGGTGTGCTGCCATTCAGAAGGACCTCAACAGGTAGGAGAAATGGGCTGACAGGAACCTCATGAAATCTGGCAAGGGCAAATACCAAGTCCTGCACCTCAGTAGGAAAAACTCCATGCATCAGTACAGGCTGGAGGCAAGTTGGATGGAAAGCAGCTCTGCAGAGAAAGGCCTTGGGGTACTGGTGGACAACAAGCTGACCATGAGCTAGTGATGTGCCCTTGCAGCAAAGATGTCCAACAGTGTCCTGGGCTGCATTAGGAAGACTTATGGGTTGACGGACATGATCCTTCTGCTCAACTCACCCCTGGTGAGACACAGTTGGAGTGCTGGGTCCAGTTCTGGACTCCCCAGTAAAAGAGAGACATATTGGACCAAGTCCACCAAAGGGCCAGGAAAATGACTGGAGCACCTCACATATGAGGAGAGGCTGAGATAGCTGAGACTGTTCAGCCTGCAGCAGGGAAGGCTCAAGGGGATCTTACTGAGTGTGTAAATATCTGATGGAGGGAAGTAAAAAAGATGGAGCCAGGCTCCTCTCCTTGGTGCCCAGTGACAGGATAACAGGCAATGCGTGCCAAGTCAAATACAGGAAATTCAACTTAAACACAAGACAAATATTTTTTACTGCGAGAGTGATCAAACACTGAACCAGGTTGCCAAGTGAGGTTGTAGAGTTTTTGCACCAGGCCATGCAATATAATGGAAAATTATCCCACTTCCACAGAATTCTATGGGACACGTCAGAAAATCTAGACAAAGACTTTCATTTTCAATTAAATCTGAGAGATTTTTAGTGTAATTTTCATAGAGCTGTATTACTTCTCTATAGAAGACTCTTGGCTTCCTCACATCATTCAGATCCTCAACAGTAGTGTGAACACTCATTTACTTTATTGTTATTATTTTGAGCTTTCTTTTACTTTCACTGGATAAAAAAATGAAACTCCCAATAATGATAAACTCAATTCAGAGTTGTTGTGTCTAGTTACTAGAGCATGCACTGTACCTGTCACGGTCTTTTAGGCCTCACAGAACTAACAAACGCTTTTAGCCTTTGTGACTCTTTAAGGAGAGTGCATACATTACTGTCTGCTTTTATACACACTTCATGGGGGTGCAGTTCTTTTTTTACTTTCTGATATTCTCTCTGAGGCATAACAGCTAAAACCACTATTTAAATTCAATTCTAGTGCAGGATGGCTATGAAAGATCAGAGATAGAAGACCTTTTTTTTTTTTTTTTTTTTTTAATATGATTGGCTTAAGAACTTTCTCTGAAAAGCAAAGTAAACAAAAGAGAAATAAAATTATAAAATAAAATAAAGTAAACAAAACAAAAAACCACCCACCGTTCTACCAGTGACTCTGCAAATGTGCTTAACAATTTTGACAGATATTTGACAACCAGGCAGGTATGTGATTATCTCATTGGTGGAATTACACAGAAAGTGCATGATCCTATTGTGTAAAACTCTCCTGACCTGCTTCCCCAGACACAAAGTATGGAGCCTATCTGCCAGCCAAGCAATCACTGTAAGTGAACTTCAGGCTTTAATGTGCACCTGTGCTTGGTATTGGAAAACATTTTAGAGCTGTACGTGTGGGGGTTTAGCTGCTCTGTGTCTTCCCTTGCTGAGGAATTCTGATGTTAATGAAGTGTCTTGCACTAAATCTAAACCAGTTCTTACTCTTCGTAAGAGAATCGTGTGAAAAAAGTTACTGTGTTTTCATGGTTGATGATTTTCTTCCTCTACAATTTCAAAACTCACATGAATCCAGTGATTTTCTGTGTTATTTATTTTGGCAGAAAACCAGGTATGTCAGTGATCATTCAATGCACAGCAACCAATACTGAGAAAAAAATCCTGACTATGTAACGGCTGCTCATTCTTCACTTTGATGTTTCTCTAACAATCGTCAGCTGCGTATAAGAATTTGGCATCCACCTCTCTCTTCCTTTGTATTATGCAAAGTTCTACTACCTGCTAAAAATCATAGTGTTATGGTAAAGACAGAGGTTACACGAGACTTCAGCAGGTGCTAGGAGATTTTCTTCTATAAAACTGCATTTGTTCAGGAGGGCTTCAGTTACATTTTAGCAGGATGTTATTTATGTGCACACACTTCTCCTCTAAAAGTTTGCAAAGGGCAAACTAGGTAATGTGATTAAGTGGCTGAACACAGTAAAGGTTCCAAAAACTAGGTCATTATTGAGATTAACGACTGGATTAAAAGGATTTAGGAGAGTGGTAGGATTTTGATTTGCATATTACTCCAAAGACCTTTGACTTATGTAAAGCCTCCTCTTAAAGACTATCAAGCCAAAGTATTACATCAAGCAATTTAGTTGTTGCAAATTACTCTTGCTTGTTTTTTGACCTTGTGTATATTACCCATGTTTCTACACTGGAATTATTTTTCATAATTCAACACTTGGATTGCTCCTTTGGATGTGGCAAATGCAGGGGGAGCACTAAAGTGAAAGAGATAAGTTGTAAAATAATTAAATCTTATTAAGTATAAGCTATGGGATTCTTGAAGGATTTCACCTGAGAGTATTTTAGCCAGCTGCTAAAACAGGAGACCTTGTTTAACAGCAGATTCTAGAAATTCAATCAAAATCAAGTCTCTATCAAAAGCCTCACAAATTTCTTTAGATTAACCTTGGTGCCACTCTACAAGAGTATACATGGCTGTTTTGGAATATGAAAAATATATCAAAGAGCTCAAGCCTGTAACTACTTTGGGAAATTAAACTGGAGGGTCTGCATGGCTGAGGTCATGCATTTAGCATCAGCTAAAGGAAAAAATTAGTTTTAGGGGTTACTTAGTAGAAAAATCCCTCCATTGACAGCATGTGTTTGTGTCTCAGCCGGTGTGAGAAGGTGGTTTATGGCACTTGTGTGCTTCAACGTGTGAAAGCAGGAGGGGAGGTGCTTCTGTGCGGGCACAGAAGCCCAAACAAATGTGGTGGTGGGAAAGAGGACAGATGACATTCTGCAGATGAGTGATTCTGTAAGACATGACAGTTGTGACAATAGGCAAGAGGCAAAATGATTTTGACACACCACGGGGTTAGAAAACGTAAATAATTTTAGGATTTTCAGCACAAACTCAATAAACGATGGCAAATACTTGCAGATCATATTTTCATAAATCATATTCTTCATATATTATCCAGTCACTCACACCTGAAGAGC
>NW_009632633.1:45066-65047 GCF_000690535.1 Cariama cristata
GGTCTGTTTATTTTCATAAACCTTTAACCTGGCAAATGCTCTCATCATTTTACTGCTCTGCTTTTAAAGAGTATGACTTTAAAATGTCAGTCTCCGCTGGCCTGTCAGAGTTGGGATGATATCATTTCAGAAACTGCCTCAATCACTCTCAACCTCAAAAGCGCAAATTCTGCTGAAAAGTACTAGTAATACTGATGTGCCTGAAGAAAAATATCTGCGACATATGGGATCATTATTTCCCCTAAGGGATCCATGTACATATGTTATTCACAACATCTGTAAGTTTTTTCTGGGTTCAGGGGGAATGGATGACAGATTTCCCACGTAAATCAATCTTCATTATGCAGCGAGCGAATGAATACGGAATTAAGGCCAAGGAATGGTCCAATATGATGAGTTTAGATTCATCACTCAGGAGTTGTTTTAGTGTCAAGATATCATTTGTGCAATGTTGTATGACACTACCAGTAACTTTTAGATTTCAAAAAGCCCAAACCGAAACATGCAATCCTTACACATAGAAAATAACAGAGCTGCTCTCTGGAGGTAGTTTCAGCTCTAACAAACTGTAGCTTTCAACGTTTTCTTCTGTCTGGACCTTTGTGGCAGAGTTATGATGAGGAACACAGCATTTCCACCTCCTGGCTTTATCCACTTAATTTTGCTTGCAGTCAAGCTGGGTTTCTATTTCTACAGCATTCAGATTTTGCCAAATGTTTTCTCCAGTCTAAAAATGTTATTCTTCTTCCTTTCCTTAAGCACTTTCCCACTGTAATTACAGAAAGCCACATTTTAAAAGCGCATTGTGAAGAGTTGTCATTTGTGTCGAAAACTCCAAGAGATGAAACACCGCTTTTACAAATATGGCCTCTAAGATCCCAAGGCTGGAAGGGGATAGAGGGATAAAAAGGGATAGAACAAAAGCTTACGTAGTAAATTGACCTGACTAATGTCTATGGTTTTGACTAGGTGTTAGATTATAATCCCAGCGTTTGGGTTTTTTTTCCTCTTTCTTTACTTAATTAATGGCTGTTGACTTTAAAATGTGAGGATCACAAGCCAGGCTGCCTCAGCTAAAGACAAGCAGCCCAATATTCAAGATGCAGATTTAGCTTCTCTGTATTGTCCGCTTATCCTCTTCCGGAGTCTTGGCTGTAATGTCTTCAGAAGGAGAGGCGGAGAGCTCCAAAAGTGCATGCAACCTGATGGTAAAGGTCACCACCTCAGGAGGAAGAATTGTGCCTTTGAACTTTGTTAGATGGAGGAGATGTCCAGCCCACGAACCCTACACGTCATGGGAAAGTGCCCTTGTCACTGAGCTGTAGCATTAGGAGTAATTTGTAGTGATAAGTTGTTGCAACTACCGTTTATGAAGAGTCACATCTTGTTGATTTACTTTGGACATGTCATGAGGATCGCTAGCAGATTACTCCCTTGAGGGGATTCACACTGAGAAGTGCCGTGTTGCTGGATTCCCTTCAAGTCTGAATGGAAGATAGATGCTGAAACATCCAACTGCAACACTCATGGTCCTCTGGAAAACAGAATTTTAGCTGCCAGGGAACCTTGGAAGCCTGAGAGGCACCTACAGAAGTAGAAAATAGCTGAGTAAGGTATCTGGGGCCGTAATACTCACACCTGATTTTGGTGTTTAAGAGCCTTAACGAAGTCTTTTACACAGACCTCAGGTTTGGAAGGCACACCACGTTATAATAGAGCCGTTGTGACGGGGTGAATGCCCGATGCCGAGGCTCTCCCCAGCCCTCCGCAGACTCCTTCACCAGCCTTGCCTGCAGCCTCACCACGCACGGCCTCCCACCGCCTACAAGCAGTTGGCAGCAAACAAGCACATATTGGTGGATTACACTAGTTCACCACGACTGACATAAACATGTTTATTACTATCTGCTTTTGGCTTCGGTAGCTGTTTCTTGCTCCAGCAGAGATTTCAGTTTGAGGAAGGATTAAATGATGTTCTCTACAAAATAAGGAAAAAGTAACTAAGCAATATTTCTTTTACTTTTAAGGACCACAGAAAATTGTTTCAAAGTAAATGTTTCCATGCACAAAATCAGGATCATTTTAAGGGAAGATTAATTGTGTGTTCATTACTAATTCTTATTTGCAGAATCTAGGAGGAAGCAGTCCTGAAAGAATAATTAGTAAACATCAGTTAGAACAATACTGCATAACAGCATCTTCATAACTCTGGAGTAAAGACAACTTCCTCTAAAATAATCAGAAATAAATCACAATTTTCCACCATAATTCTTGCAGACATTATGTTTTGGAAGCAGATTCCCCCTTTCTCTCTGACTGTTTCAGATCTCTGAGGCAGCAGAAAGTGGCTGTGGTCTGCTTAAAAACACAGCCAATGAAGAAAATCAATTCCAGAAAGAAGGTCCACATTGCTAGATCATTAGTGAAGTCAAAGTGTTTGGCCAGTGATGTCTTAAGCAGCTTGGCTAATACAGCTGATGAACATGCACTCAAAAAGCTTGCTATCAAAAAAATTAAAAAATTCAAGGTACTACTTGAAAATACTTATTCTTCAACCAAGAGAATTTAAAATCTCTTATGTGTAGCACAAGGAGAGGAAGAAGAGATTCTTGGAATTTTTTTTTTAATGAAAACAAATTTTCTTTTAAAAAGAAGGCACTTGAAGTGACCAAAAAAAAAAGATGCAATATCTCTAGTTTTACTTTCCCACAAAAATAATGATAAATTTAAAAAACTAGGTGTGCAGCCCGTAAACTTCAGCAGGTCAGCATAAGAAAAGCTCTAGCTCACAAGGACTGTGCAGTACCATTGAAGTTTAAGATTTGGACTTCCCAGTAGTTTCAGAGGGTCTCAAGCAGCCCCAAGGTCTTGATGCCTTATTCAGGCATCTAGACATACAGGGCCAGCTTTTCCAAGATTTTCAATATAGCTTGGGAAGATGCCAACAGAAAATTATTGGTAGAAGCCAAACATGTTTGTATGGGTTTAGATTTATTGTTGTCGTTTTGGAATGGTAGAGTTTTTTGTGGGTTTTGTTGTTGTTGTTGTTGTTGTTGTTGTGTGTTTTGGTTTGGTTTTTTTTTTTTTTTAAATCCCACAGGTATCTACAGGAACATTTGGAAATGTTAAATTGTAGCTCTGAATTTCCTCCCCAAACAACTTCTACTCTAAAGATAAGATTCACCTACATTTACCCATATAGTAGTTGGGCATCTACTCCAAGCTGGACAGCTGCATTCCCTCTACCAGGTAAGTGGGCAGCCCACTTCCAGAGGGCAATTTATTCCAATCTGGCTTAGTTACCTTTTTTAGGATAAACTGAATCACCCTCAGGAAGTTCCTGTCACTCTCCATTGACTCTCACTTAGACCAGATTATTAACTTCTAGATGGCTGAAGTTAGGTGAATCCCATCTGCAAAGACAATGTTTAAATGATGAATGGGATAAACAGGAAGGTGACAAGAAGGAAGGACAAGAGAAGGGTTTTTCAAAATACATTTTAGAACTAATCAGCACAGTGTATAACCCTTATCAAATCAGCACCAGAAGCTGCATTTTTTTTACTAATCTGTTTTCATCACTTCAATAATTGCAATGCAGAAAAATAACTATTAGTAGGAGGAAGCTGGGATCTGTCACTCAAATCCAGCCTGCTAGTCAGAGAAGTCCTTCCATTACAGAAATCAATTAAACTGTCTGTCCTTTCTTTTAACAAGAGGTGATTCAGGTTACAGACTATTTCCATCAGGATAGGTTGTCATATCAATTTAACTTAAAACAAGTCGTCTGATCATATTATATTTTGAATATACACAGAAACATGCAGGCTTCTCCAAACTCCAGTTGCAGAACAGAGTGACTTCCGAAAATAACTGTGTAATTTTAATTTTCTCATCTTAGTACTGACTGTACACACTCATTATCTAAATTGTATCTAAAATATTGGAAGAATGTGCAAAAGCATAATGAAAATTCTTTATTTCACATGATACAGTAGCTGTGCTTATACCACAGGGCAACATGTGGATCTCTATTATTTCTCCATGTGAATTCTGGCTGCAGTACATCCCCATGCATCCCGGTGTCCTCTAGCAGGAAATGTGGATGCCCGTGGTGCTTTGATATGCTCCAAGATGTTTCAAAATCAGCAAACAGAACTGCATGGCACTGCTCAAAGTGCACTCACCTTGCCACACGGACACTACCAGTGAGAGCTAATAAAGTATGTTATAATTAAAATAGGGTGAATTCACTAGTGCTGATTAACTGTAAACAGAATAGTCGTGGCTTTAAGTTGGGACTGCCTTGTTAAACATTCAGCAGAGCAAGCTTGTGAGGAAATTGTAACTGTCTATATTATACTTAGGTCACTGATATTTTGTTCCTTGATGCTGTCCTTGTGAGGTGCTCCCACTTTGAGTTTGCAAAAAACTTCCTTCCTTCCTTCCTTCCTTCCTTCCTTCGTGCCTTCCTGCCTCCCTCCCTCCCTTCCCTCTTCCCGTCCTCCCTTCTTTTCCCTTCTTGTCTTTTCTTTCCCTTCTTCCTTTCAAACAGCAGCCATTACATTCAAAGGGGAAAAAAATCTATAAGGGTCACACATGTTTCTTTTATTTATGAACTAATTCAATTACCTCAGATGAGTTACTGTTGTTTCCAATTACGTCTTTTAACACTTCCCACAAGTGATTTATATTGTGGGATTTACAGTCCACTAATTTTACTAGCCAGTGTCTAAGATACAGTTTTACAACCAAAAAATCTCTGAGATAAGAAATTCATTGTGGCCTGCTATCTGTTCACACTGCACAGTAGAAATACAGCCTTGGGCAACCACCGTCTCGCACACCAGAAGAGCATCTTCTGTGGCTCTGCATCCTCTATGCAGAGACCTACAGCAGGATCCAAAACACCACTTACATGCCTAACGTAAAAGATCCAGCAGGATTAGACAATATCTAGAGTATGGGTGAGATGTGCTGCACACTACAACCCTTAGGTACCCGTGATCCCACAACCGGGCAGACCGAACGCCGAGCTGGAGCGCAGTGCCGGGCAGGCAGCTCCCTCCCGGGTCGTGCCCTGGCCTCGCTGCCTGTGCCAGGGCTGGTACAATGGCAGTGGGGCAAGAGATAGCCCAGGTTCTCCCAGAAATGGGAGTCTCAATGAAATCTTGAGGTCCTACAACAAAAAATAAACTATATTGTGTTACTACAGGAGTTATTGGACATGTGCAGATCTGCGGAATCAAAAATTCAATGTTTTGCAAGCAGAAATATCAAGATAAAACAGTACTGCAAAAAAAAGGTTCAGTCCAAAAATCTGTGGACAAGGTACTCTTTGAGTATCCTTTTATGTAATTTATTAACAAATCTCACATTACAGACTCCAGAGAAGAATTTATGTGGAAATATGATTCTTTTTCTCTCTTTCTTGGCAGCAGAAAGGAGAGCAAACTATGAAAAGCTTAAGGAAATATGAAGGATTCGAAATCGAGCCAAGCTGAGTCAGGGAAGTCGTACTTGCGGCTGTAATTCATGACTGTTTGGGGGAGAGGGGGGTGTCACTTTTAGTTTAGTTTAGTGAAAAGATCACTTTGGGCAAGGCACTCTGGCTTAATTTTTCAGCTTGGATTTGCCTGTTTCTGTCAATATAGTGGTTCAGAATCAAAAGATTAGATCCAAGAATCAAAATTTGAAAGGTTGGAGAGGTTCCTGTTAAAGTTACAGCCTAAATTCACACACTTTGTACATTTTACCCGCAAAAACAGACCTTACAGATATAAATGGAAAAAACCCACTCAGTTTTGTAGCCAAAGAAGGTTTTCTCCTTTTGTCTTTTCTTTTTCTTAACACTTTTAATTATTGTTTACAACACCACAGTGAATTCAAACTCAGTGAAAAAAATTATGAAAGCTGAGTTGCCATTTTCTCTACTTCTCCATTTTTCAGTTTCCATCAACACTAAAAAATACTGTTAATTTTCCTCATACCCAAGTATTCTCATTTGAGAAAGCAACTGAAAATAAGAATCTTGACCTCTCAGTTTATATGGTTTAGGCTACATCATGAGTTAGATATATATTCAGGCTATTAATTTCAAGGTAATGATTCATTAATTGTATTCATAAGGCTGTTAATAACTTTATTAACTTAGTACTTCAGCACATCGCTATCTTCAGTGCAGTTATCCTAAAACTCCCCTTGGATATATTTACATGTGTTCCCACTGAAGCAATGTGACATGCCAAGACAGTCTTGGTCAGACTGATCTCATGAAAGCTTCAGTATCTATGATTCAGATGTCTCCTTTTTGAGCTCCTTTTATAGAAAATTGAGAGAAAGAGATACTCTTAGGGAATGATTAGTCTGTCCTATCTACTTTGGGATGAGAGAAACCACGTCCTAGAAATGCCTTTTTCTTTCCTTGTACTATAAAAGGACTCTAGACTCTGACAGACATCCTTCAAGGGCTGTGTGATGAATTCTAACTTTCCTGGCCATAAAGACATCATTCAAGGCATGGTGGAATGAAGCTCTTTGAGCTTCAAATGCTTTGAGCACAGGCTCCTCACTTCTGGGATGGGAATCCATGGAAGCTTTGAGCATTTGTGTGAATTTTAATCCCACCAATAAAACAGTATCCTTTAAAAAATATGGAGGGAGTTGTAAGAGATCGTACAAAGTAGTATTCGTTTTTAGAGTCACTATTGTTCTGCAGAGTTAATTAAAATGCGAATTCAGCACCAGAGATCTTTTCAGCGCTGTTTACATTTCTTCCTCTGACAGGTTGTGGGCCAGATTGAACTTCACTGAGAATTTTGCAAACTTTACATTTGTGGTCTCTAACTTCCCTTTGAGATGCCCATTCTGAGGGCACAGATTGACCCCCAGTTTCCCCTAGGTATCAACAAAATTGAGTGCTAGGAGCCTGCATGAGGAGAAGTAAAGGCAGCTTCTGATATGCTAGACTGAATTATCAATTAGGCCATGGCTTCATTTGTTTTTTTTTTTTATTTCTCTCCAACTTGTGAATTCCTACCCAGTTTCTGCTCTTTCACTCTCAAGGGCATCCAGAAAATATTTGGAATGAGTTTAAACCAGCTTTGGGGTTCTTTCCAATTAAGGTGTTCTAAAAAAGCACACTGTACTGATCTTTGCACAGTGAAATTTCCATTTGAAACATCACCGTAATCTTTAGTGCTGTAAAGAATGATACTTTTTGACACCCTTGGAATTCCTGCAGTGTTCTTTAATGTTTTTAGGGTGGAAGGCCTTGCTGATGTTCAGCAACAGATTTACCTTAAAATTTCCAACCTGCTTACCATTGGGTTGATCCTATACACATGTATAACAACAGCAATGACACATTGTTGAAAGAGACTTTATTTATTTTAAAACCAGAAATTCCAGAAAGCAGTTTACTGTATGTGAAGCCATCTTGTAATGTTAGCATGCGTGGTAAAGAGTTTAAATATACATGTATATTCCTAGTATGAACAAAGTGTGCCTATTTTTCTGTATGTGTGTACATGCAAAAGATTAGGTACCAAGTAACGAAGGACTGGTTGAGTATTACACAAATGCCAAAGAAAGAAAGAAGGCTGATAATCTGACCATTCATCAAACTGATAAAAAATGATTAACAGATACCCAGTGCCTCCCAGGAAATTTCAGTTTATGTAAAATCAAACATGTCTGATGCTTCAAAACAGTTAAGGACTGCTCAAAAGATTATTTTCTGCACCCAGTCTTGCTTTTATAGTTTCCATACACTCAAAACCCCCACCATTAGTAATTCCTCATTAGTATGCATCTAACTGTATCCTAGGAGAATACTGGGATACTGATGCAGCACTCTGAAAAGGATATCGATTATTTGCCTTAATCATTGTCATCCATAGCATTTAAACAATACTCTGCTTAATGCTGAGAAACCACTCCTGAACTCCAACTGCATAATTATCTATGCTGCTGCTATTCATAGAACCATAGAATGGTTTGGTTGGAAGGGACCTTAAAGCCCATCTGGTTCCAACCCCCCTGCCATGGGCAGGGACACCTCCCACCAGACCAGGTTGCTCACAGCCCCATCCAACCTGGCCTTGAACACCTCCAGGGATGGGGCAGCCACAGCTTCTCTGGGCAACCTCTGCCACTGCCTCACCGCCCTCACCGGGAAGAATTTCTTCCTCATCTCTCATCTAAATCTTCCCTCTTCCAGTTTAAAGCCATTGCCCCTTGTCCTGTCACTCCACACCCTTGTAAAAAGTCCCTCCCCAGCTTTCTTGTCGGCCCCTTTAGGTACTGGAAGGCTGCTCTAAGGTCTGCCTGGAGCCTTCTCTTCTCCAGGCTGAACAACCCCAACTCTCTCAGCCTGTCCTCACAGCAGAGGTGCTCCAGCCCTCGGATCATCTCCGTGGCCTCCTCTGGACTCGCTCCAACAGGTCCATGTCCTTCTGGTGTTGGGGGCCCCAGAGCTGAAGGCAGTACTCAGTACACAGTATTTTACATTATTTTCATTTTCAAATCATCAAGTCAACCAGTAAAAATGATTTTTCACTACAAAATGAGCAAACCCCTTATCTGCCCTTCAGTAAGAAGGGTGACCTAGATTTTAGATCTAATATTTGTTTAAAGCCACACTGTGCTTTAAAAATGGCTCTATACAATGGATAGTAAGAACTCAGCAAAGCCCCAGGCCATCAATATGGTAAGTAAGCTGTGTTTCTGGATGGGTTCTGACTCATACTCAGATATTACCAGAAGTTTCCTGTCAAATCTGAGGCTAACAGGATAGAAAGCAGAAGACAGGGAATGCAATAATTATGGAGAAAGAAGAGGAAAAAGCAAAAATACTGTGCAAAATTAGAAGCAGAAAGTTGATAGGGGCAGGGAGAGGATGACAACATCCTTTCCATTCAATACTGAGATGTCTACCCGTACCGGCTTGAGGTGCTCCCTAGCTCTGTTCCCAGCCCTTCACAAACACCCCATAACTATTCCACATCCCCTTCAGACTGCCCAGCTTTGGGTAACACCACAGGCAAGGCACAAATCTTGCCTGGACTCCGCTTTGACAAATCGTCCAAAGGCTCTGCCATCTGCAGTCATGGCCACCCTTTATTTGTGTGCTCGCAAGTATTATTTTAAAGCCATTTCTGCTAAAGCCAGGTTATGATAAACAACTAATGGGTCTGTGGCAAGAAGAGTGACAGACACTTTCATCTTAGATCCTTTACATTCCCATATTTAGGAAAAGCAGCCGCACCGACATGCAGAGGCATCTTTCTGCTTGAACTCCAAATGACACAATCCACATCAAACTGGAAAAAGACTACGGAAAATATAGCACCATTGTCCAAGGTATTTTTTAAAAAGTTGAGTGATTTTATAGGACTTCCTTTTACTCATTCACCCTGGCTGCACATTCTTCATCTGATTGTGATAAAGAGACAATGCAAAAGCGCTTCTAATTCACACGCACATTATTCATCCATCTAAAGCATGTGGGACTAAAATGGGGTCTCAAATCATGGCCAGCAAGGGACTGAATAAGTTTGTACTAATATTTGAAAAAGACTTCTGTCCCCACTAATGCTCAGGGTTATTTAGGATTAGGACTCCAGAATAATTTTAAATCTTTAGAAGCATAAAGACCATGAGACCTAGAGAACAAGTGGGACGCAAAGATGAGCACAAGTTATGGAGAGTTACAAAATGCAGTAAATTATGAAAAAATGGTTGAAATAACAGAAGTTTTGACAGAATTTCCTACCCAGATGAGCTGATGGAAGACTATGCAGAGAAATGACATAAGTCTGTGGATTTACTGCTAGTTTCAATAGAACCACACAAGGCCACTCAGCTAGAGTTTTTGGAGTAGGGATAGCCTTCAACTATCCTTAACAAGTATTTATGTTCTCATATCAGAGAATAATAAGCTAAGAATGGAGCTTTTATTTTTATTTTAAAATCCTTTCATGATTGAACTCTTCACGTTAAATATCTTTCCACTTGGCAGTGCAAGTAGTGTAATTTGCAAAATATAGCTTGCTCTGAAGATTGCCAGTATATGTTTCAGGCTGATAAAGATTACTTCCCAGCTGCTTCCCATTCACAGACAGTATGTGTGGCCTTCCCTAAAGAGGATGGAAAATGTGATACTATATCCCAGTACCACATGTCTTATACCCACTTCATGTGTTCACGTTGGGTTTTTGCTTCTAGTTGCTAAAAAGCACGTTTTTCTCAAGACACTGCTTCTTGCTATATTTTGTATATAGCTATTGGTTTTATTCTTCTTATTGCCGCTGTCTTTTATGCTGCAGTTTAAAAAAACATTTGTGGGCCTTCCAACGCCAGACAAAACTGGGTAACCTCTTTGCAAGTTTATGCTGGAAGTTCTTTGAGACTATCATCACTCGAAAGGAAACCGTGCCCCGGTTGGCTCAGCTAGTGTGCAAAACCTAGTGTTATCTACAAATTGGTCATCTCACGTTGCCCTTTTAACTGCTGGCTCCACTGTCAGCAGTAATAAAACTAGGGGACAGACCTTGGGAGGTAAGCCAGCCATTGATTCGCTCCTGATACCTGACTGTGTTGGCTGATGTGTGATCTCTTGGTGTCACAGAGATAAAGTGCAAACTGTTTTTGAAAATCATTGCCAGGAGCAGAGCGGATGTTTTTTTCAGCATGTCACACCCAGTGAGCTGTGACACACAGCCAGGCTTTGGTCCCCCTACCAGATAGAGGAATTAGGTTTATGTTTTATGGAAAGACTCAAGATCCGCCTGGCATTGTGCTGATTTAGTCTTTTTTAACCTCTTCTCGTCCTCAGTATTCTCCCTGAAACAGAGAGATTAACATTATATCTGTCAGCAATTCAGTGAGCAAAGAAATAGCTTTTCAAAAGATGGTGATGCAGAGCATGCATTAAATGCATGCTCTCCCAACTTGCGTTTATTTTCACACTCTGATGTATATGGCAGTGCATCTGTGTTCTGTGATGCTCATAAAACAGTCTAGCTCAAGAAGAGACCGCGAGCTCACCTGCCAGCCCCAAAGACAGCAAGGATGTTCCTCTCCTACTGACAGCAAAGGAATGAGATGGACTGTCCTCAGTGTAGCCCCGCGCTGGGATACCTCGGTCAGCTTCTGAGACCAGAGTATGGCCACGGGTGTCCTCAAGGACAGAGGGGACTTTCAGACGTATCACACAGATCGACTCCCAGTGCTTGCCTGACTGGAAGTGACTGGAAGTGGGGTGGCTTTCCAAAAGCCTTTCCCTCGTGAAGGGAAGAGGACATGATACTGAGTGCCATGGCTTATGCCCAGGAGAGTTTTCCCTCAGAAGTTTGCCTACACTGGACATCTTTGCACTGAAGCAAGCATTCCCATGAACCGTTCTCCCAGCTCTACTGCATGGGCAGTTAAATTCGGCTCCATGTTCTCTATCTAAATCCACCGCAGTAATGTCTGGTCATTCAGCTGGCAGTGGCAGGCCATGGGAATACAAAGACACAGAAGGCTCTTGGGCTGCAAACTGCTGGGGGCTGGGAGAGCATCCCATGGCAGGAGGCAAGTCCTCTCTTGTCTTGTTCTTCTGCAGGCAGCCGCTATGGACCCCATGACTGTCAGGATGCCACGTTGCCTTAGCTTTTGGTCATATTTGGTAGGACATCCTCATTCAAAAAAAAGGAACAGCTTCTCCAGTAGCTTGGAAACATAGTATTTGAGGTTTTTGATTGTCCAGTCTGGAGAAGCTGTTTGTCTGTATACCAGATACTGACACCTTGCTCAACTACTTTGCTATTTAATATAATAGGTCTTAGTGGCAACAAAAGACCAGTTCTCAGCCATACAGGTTTGTGGAAGAAAGCTGAATAATCTTTAAGTACCGTTAATGGTTTCTATACTACAATTTGGGATCCCCTGACATAGATTCCAAACTCAGTTTAAGATACCGAAAGGAAGGAATCAAATGGGAATATCTCAAAACAGAAAAATAAAGGAATAAATACTACTATTTTCTCCAACAGAGTCAGTCATTTCATTTGCTTATCTCCTTCTGGGTTTCTTCTGTTTTATGCATTTGCTTGCACTGTATACTCCTTGGGCAGGTAATGTCTCTGGCTATCTTTATGCATGTGCACAAAGCCAAACTCAGCAGCATTACAAAACGGGCATTAAATTCTAAGCTCAGTGGGGAAGGGACCCACTTCAACTGCATATTTGAAGACCCACACCACTGCACAGGGACTCCAGTATTACCTGGAATTTCTAGTGAGAAACAAGAAGACAAAATGGGTGGGGGGAAGACAGAAATGGCAATGAGACTCCGCAAACAGCAGAGCCAAGACCATGATTTCTAACTAAAAAAGAGTGTAGGCAAATTACTGCATCACTAAATGTGGCTCAGCTTCAATCACAGTCCAGAAAAAGAGGCCAGGAGCTGGGCAGGAATAAAGGGGACAAATAACAGTCTTTCAGAGAAAATAAGGAGAGGCTAAAAGATGTAGACTGTACAACAGGAGCAACTGCAGCATGTCCGGTGGGTTAGGAGGAAAGGTGGCCGCTGTGCCACTCACTACTGCCCTGTGAAATTGCTTTGGCATCGGGTTCCCTATGATTGATTCTGTTCTGCTTTAAAATGACAAAAGCTCTATAAGATACTCTTGTTACTCTCAACACTGAAAGGAAGCTACTAAGAGGGAAAACTTGTACCAGAGATACAAAAGCAAAGCAAGAAACCGAGAGGCTTGCCAAAACAGGAAAAGATGTGCTCCTAAAACACAAGTGTAGGCAAATCTCCTCCTAAAATATAACTGAAGCATCGCCAAGAAAGAGGTCATCCATGATTTAAGTGACCGGCTGTCATGTCCTCAAGGACCACCACGGGCAGTCCCAGAACCGCTTCTCTCACTACAGAATCCAGGTGAGTACGAGAACAGACATTTCCCTGCTTTTCCAATTTTCTTAGAGGGAAAGAAAAGAATCCTTTTTGCAGCTTAATAAAATGAAGGGGAAAAAAAATCCCAAAATAATTCCTCTAGCAGTTAACAAAATTAAAATGTAGTTATGAAAATGATGAAACTACAAATTACCTTCAAATGCAAGCCATGATCAAGGCTGCCAAAATTCATAACCTGAATGACACTTATTTAATAAACACATCTAGCATAATGCAAATGAAAACCAGCTCCAAAGTCCAAATTACAGGGAGCATAAAACCAGTTCTTACTAAATAAGAATCCTTGATACCTTTGCCTAAAACTTGGTCTGAACTCAAACTAAACATCATCTGAGTTTCACAAAGTCCAGATAACTCTGCTAATTTTTTAATTACCACATGCCTCTTTATAGTTCCTGGAACTAGAGGCCAGAGTGCCAAAACTGTCCTGGAACCTGTTTCAGTGCGGTTGTGTGAATGACACAAAATGTTTTCCACCAAAACTTTTGAAATTCCAGCTGACTTCTAACTTGACTGAAGAAATTACCAGAACAGGCAGGGAAGAGACAATCCCATTCGTGGACTGGAACTGATGGAGTATAAAAAGGCCCAAAAGTGCACTTTTTCTCACCTGTTTTTTTTACTGCTGGCTGCTGTATTTTATCCTGAAAAAAGGAAAGGGGAGGAAACAAAGGAACTGGATTGCTTGGTTTCTGTTTTTCCTTTCCCCATCCCCCTCAGATGTGAGAATATCCTTCTGTGCACAAGTCCTTTACCAAAATTATTCTACACAATTCACTGGACCCACAACAGATTCTGAGGTTCTCCTGTCCTTGGGTATGTGCTGTTGCAAGGACAGTCCCTGCAGTTCTGAAAATGTGGCTATTCCAGGGTCTCACTGTCACTCTCAGCATCTCAGAGCATGGCACTTACTGTGCTCTCTCGATCCAGAACATCAGAAACACACTACCTCAAGGCCAATTAACCAAAGGCCAAAGTCACACGAAATAATTGTGCCCTTGATTCACAGAATGGTTTTGGTTTTAGACTGGCATGAGGTATAACTTTATATTATGGACAATATGTGGCAAAACAATGCCCGTGAGCTTAATGGCAGCCGGAGCATGTGATGGGGTACTGTGGGTTTAAGCAAAGGAGTGTTTGGCTGGGAGTCGAAATTAGAGCTTATTGTGTGCCCTTGAGTAAACAAAGCTATAATAGGTTACTGAGACTGCGGACTTCTAACAAACAATGCTCTCTGTGTAAGCATGACATTTTAAAACCATGAAGCCTGAGGCATGTATGCTTATTATCATATGTCTTTTTATTGACTCATTTTATGTCATGCTTTTGAAAGAACAACACAGAAACACACAGTATACGAAGGGAACAGAGCTGAGGTATGTGGATAGGACTGTCACCAAGTACTGGCATATGCCATGATGATGGCTAAGGAACAAAGAATCTAGGACAACACTTTAGAAGTAGCTGCAACTATAAATTAGCAACATAAATTTGTTATAAAGGTGTGGCCTCTCAGGGAAATTTTCAGACTCGAAGTTAATGATCTGGGGATGGTGCAGACATACAAAAATCCTCACCATAGTCTTCATGCAAAGGACCAAGAATGGGCTCTTTTTCAATCCAACGTTGACTATTCTTACCATGGACAAGATCAATACGTTTCTTTGCCAACATTACATCGGTGAGAAGACGGGGAAGCTTTACAGATTGTTTCTAAATAATTCCAATGTCCTGAGTGTCTTTTCTGTACACTCTCCGTCACCTTCACTGTTTTTACAAGCAGTTTGCCAGTTTCTTGTAGGATCAAGCCCTAGTGAAAAGAAGTGTGTATTTAGTTTTTCCTCTGGTTAAAAAGACGGGCAAGTAGAAAAAGCTCTATAAACCAGCTGTTGTCTGAGATTTTCAGGACTCAAAACATTTCAAAGCATACCCCTAGAAGGAAACAGAGCTGACCTTGTCCCATTTCTCATTCCTGTCACAGCCTGAATGAGCAAACACACTGCCGTCTTCCATTTGCTTTACAGCTGGAGGTGCTGGGATGGGAAGGGATTCATCCTGTGTCATGGTCAGTTCTCATTTCCGTCTGTGGATAATGAGTTACAGCAACACCGCAACAGCAGCGACTCTCGTTATAGACTCATTTTGGGGACAGAGAGACTAATAAGAACAGAAAAGCACATTCAAAAATAGAACCCATTTTATGACATTCTTAAAGTTGTGTGGAAAATAGAGAAAAAATTAACCCATTCTTAGGGTAAAAATTTCCCTGAAAAACAGAGAAAACCTCTCGCCAATCACTGGTACATCACTGACAGCAGTATCAGGACAAAATGCCTACATGATAGAGTTTCGTCTTGAAACACGTAAGTTCAGGAAGTATCATTCCCAGAGACCGCTGCAAAATGTCTTCCTTAATCCCAGTTTGTGTGGTAACCCCCTAGCTCACAAAGCCTGATACTGAAGCAGATTGAATTTAAAGCAAAAGATTTTGTGTGTTTGATTTGACTTGGAAATGTGAAATCCCAAGCAAACTATGGCATCTTGATTTTGGAAATGGAAAGCAAAAAGAAGACTGGAAAAATCAGGATTTTCCTTAAGAACCAAGTGTCAAAAGCTTTAGTCATGACATTTCCTCTCCTGCCCACAGCTCAGCTACATCCAAGATACCCAGATTGAACAAGTGACTACAAATCGGACTTAAGTTTGGTGCCTATCAGTGTACCAAATACCTTTTCTCGTTGCTGAAGCAGGAGCTAAGGCTGTGCATTTGGCTGGTCCGGCTCTGTAAGGCAGCAGAGCTCCACTCCACGCTTTGAGGTTGGGTTCCTCTCAGGGCAACCTCTCTTTTCCCCTTCAGAAGGAAAGGAGCCTTGCAAAAGGAATGCAGAAATAGCATTTTTGCCATGCTCTTGCTACTTTATTACCTCCCATTTCCAGACAATGTACACAGAAACCCTTTGTGCTTACTCTTTTTCCAATATATTCCACATAGTCAGGGACTGAGTTTTCATTCACATTCTGGACATGAAAATATTTATAATATCTGGCAATAGCATACCAAAAGAACAGCTACACACAATACTGCCTTATGTTAAGATGCACTCCACTATTGAACATGTTGCCTATTTCACATAACAAAGCAAATCTATTTTTAATATTTTATTAAATACAAAAGAGAGACAAATGCTACATTTAACGGTCACAAGTTGGGCCAGGGGAGGTTCAGGCTGGATATTAGGAAGAACTTCCTCACTGTTAGAGTTGTTAAGCATTGGAACAGGCTCCCCAGGGAGGTGGTGGAGTCACCATCCCCGGAGGTGTTCAAAAAACATTTAGATGTGGCGCTTTGAGACATGGTTTAGTGGGTTTAGTGGGCATGGTGGCATCGGGTATACGGTTGGACTTGACGATCTTTGAGGTCTCTTCCAACCATAATGATTCTATGATGAAAATGTCCCATTTCACTCGGATCTGTGATTGTAGTTAAAGCTCAGAGAAGGGTGGAACATCTTTACTGCTTTTGATTTTGACTGTCTTCCATCCGTTTCATTTATAATAGCAGCAGGCTTGAAAGACATAAAGTAACTCGTATCAGTGATTTTTTTTTTAATTTATGCCATTATGAGTTAGAGGATGCACTGGATGTAAGACCAGACAGCTGGTACCACATTCTTTTTATTTGCCATTTCTTTATAGTGTTGTTTTCAGTGTTTTACACAGAGATATACTGTGAGGCAGAGATTAAATTCTCTGGGAAGAGTATTAATGCAGTGCAATAAATAAGGACAGTCAGATAATATGGAAATACAATTAGTGTCACCAAATAGTTACAAGGAAGGGAGGTGGAAGAGGATTTCATTCAGCTAATTTATCACTACATTATATATAATAAGTTAACCTCAGGATAAGCAAATAAACTTGTTTCCTAGGTGACCTGGACCTATTTCTGGCTCTGCCATAGATCTGAATTCTGACATAGGGTGAACCATTTTATATATAAATAGATATTTAAAATATATTGTTTCTGGCCAGCAGTCAGACTACAATCAAAACTAGATCAGTAACACAACCAATAACAGAGTCTAAGGTATATTACGTACCTGCTTTTCTTCCAAACCCTCTTCGTCTCAAATGCTCAGAAGATTTTAGATACAGATTCTCATTTCTATGTGATTTTATAACAGTCAACACAGCAGGATCTCAGCTGAAACCTACAGGTATGATGGAAATAACAGCAATCCTGTACCATCATCATATGGATACTATAAACCATTGGACAAATGTATCTGGTCAACCATTGTTTTCTCTTTTGTCTTCTTCCTCCTGTTTCCTTTCCTGGCTTGGTGCAGCTATCAGTGCTTCATTCATCACTCCTGGCAGCAAAAGGACTCTGCACTCTTGTTTTTGGTGACATCAGGAGAAACATGGAAGAAGGAAACGGAGATAATCCAAATTACTGATATGTTTTCCTCTTTACCATCTCATATTTTGTCTCGCTCGTGACTTGGCTTTAGCTATACTATTTCCACAGCAATTTCACATTGCTGTAAAAATGTTTTATTGGAAAGGACTATGCTAAAGGAAAAAAAACTTCAAAACTTAACCCCCCCCCTACAGATTAATATCCTTACAAATACCCTTTCTAGCATAAAAATGTTCTCAGCTTTTTTTCCCCAAACTCAATATATTCCATTCTGTTTCTGCCATTATCACAAAGCTGCAAAGAAGCTTTTATTTCAATTCCTTACTAACTTTATCTGAATCCATTCCGCATGAAATGTTACTTGCTTTATCTTATACTATGGTAAGATTGATCCAAGAAACATGGAGAAAATCATCAGTTCAAAATGATTAAGGCCATTTGAACTAGCTTTGATGCTTATGTATGTCATCTAGAAATGAAAAAGAGTTACTAGGAGATATCTTTATATTTCTAATTAGTTGGTTACAGAAGTTCTACCATCTCTGTCATCAATCCTTGGTCTTTTGACCCTGTACAAGCAGTTCATTGATACCACTGAGTATCTGAAATGGAAAAAATTCACACTGCATTTTTACACTGTAGTTGGATACAGACACATAAAATTCCGCAAATACAGCTTCCATTAGGGTACCACATTTATCAGTTCTAAATAAATTGATTTTCAACAAAGTCTACTATTTGATGTGCTTTTTGAGACATCTGCCAGAGAACTTTACAAAGGGATAATGGTGGAGGAAGACAAATAATAGGGAAAAAAAATCTCTTTGGACATTTAAACCAGTATTAGATGTGTTTAGTATATACACGCTTATTTTGATACTAACTAACTAAAAGAAAAAAGATTAGATTCTAATTCGATTCCTGACACAGCTCTATTGAAAAACAGCTAATGCACAACCATGCACAAATGCTATCATTTGTATTACTCAGAACGTGTAGTGATGCAGAGCACATGGCTGAAATCAGAAGCTGCCTTTTCATCAGTATGGCAGCTAAAGATCACATCCTCATCTTAGCCATGTGCCACTCGGTGCAGCACGTGCATGGGCAGCTGAGATGAGAGCGTTGTCCCAAGATGTGGCACGGGAAAGGGGCTGTTCACCCCGCTGTGCTCCACAAAGCACCTCGGGGAAAAGAAAAACAACAACAACAACAAAGAATTAGGTGAAAAGGCAGCACCATACAGAGATGTGTTCAACTCTGAGTCGCTTTAGGACGGACCGTTCCAAGCAGTTAATTTGTCAGTGTTTTTTCCGAAGTGAAAGGACAACACAGTATGAACACACAGAGAGTATTTTAATCACTGCAGCTCTTGTCACCCTCCTTGCATAACAGCATTAGGTAAGCATCTGATTTGCATCAGTGTACAGCTCTGATTGCTGAGAAAGCAGTTTGCAATTCAATAACATTCATACACAACATTGCCTTTCTCTCATTTTCTTCCAGTAGTGTTGGTAGCTGGAATCATACAGATTTTTTCCCCACATTAACAAGCATCAAGGCCGTGGTGAATAATACGATTTTTGTCTCTGCATGTATTAAAAGACCTTTCAAGACTGAGAAAGATATTGTTCATATCTTGTATACTCGAGGCTCAATACAAAAAAGACAAAAAAATGTCACTAGGTCAGGAAGCACAGACACATTGATTTCTTCAAAGAGAAGGATAGGATTGCTGTACAATACACTTTTAGCTCACGGTGACTGAACCATTTGCTATCTGGAAGTATTTTCTTGGTACTGATGATATCTAGGACCTCTGAGCTCAGCGCATTATGTTTTGATTCAGAAAAGCTAAAGATGACATTTCTAGCCCTAAATCACTAAAAACTACAATAGAAACCAGAGCTAAAATCCTGGACATTTACAAGAGGTGATCTCAGACACCTTTTAGGAGCGATCTCTGCTACACAGAGCCCTCAGTATAACCAGAGAAGACAAAGGAGTCAAGAGGCAAGGGCAAAGACAGGTTACCCTTCCCATTGCCCACATAAAACAGGGAGCATGAAACAGTGTAAAGGGCTCAACCCAGAGGCATCAGGAAACCCAGAGCAGAGCTGGGAGCGGGACCTGTAGCTGATTCCTGCCAGACACTTCCACCGGAAAGCTGTACAGGAGAGCTAGGTGGAGAACATGGATTACTTTTACAAAAAAGGGTCTTGTAGGTGTTTTAAAACAAGTGGAAATTCTTTTACCAGTGATGTCACCAGGAAAAGTCAACACTAGTGAGGCAGTTATAAACCAGGCAGAGTTTGCTACTTGAACCACCTAGTCACCAGTGGGTTTGTAAGAAACGATTTGATGCTTGGGCTAGAAAAAGCTGTGGAAGAAGTTTGGTAACGTGTTCACCTGGAGACCAAAGGGGATATTCAGTGCTGTGAGTATCCAGCACAGGAAAATGTGCTTCTTTAAAGAATGGGTTTTTTATTGGTGAATTCTGAAGACTGCAGCAACATTTGAATTAAACTATGAAATAATTACTGGGGAACAGTGGCAAAAGATTAAAGTGATTGAGTATTGTAGGG
>NW_009632633.1:65078-79117 GCF_000690535.1 Cariama cristata
GGAAAGCTACAGGAACATCAAGTATTTTTGGTACAGAAATGGATTACTTATCCTTCAGCTCTTTATTTCAAGGATAGTGCACAAACAAATGGATTAAAGCTATTTTTGAGGAGATACTATCTGAAAGTAGGCCAGTAAGCCAGAGTTTCTCAAATTGGCCTTTTTTCAACTCTGCAAGTTCAGGACTCCCTCCTCATATATGTCAGATGATTGAATTCAGGTGAAAGAAGCACAGTGAGGTCTTGGGTTTTTAACTTTCCTGTCCCAGTGTAACCACATTTTTCAAATACTGTCATTGAAAGAACTGAGAATTTATTTCTAAAGACTTTTTCTCCCCTCTGAAAGAATGGAACATTTGAGATACCCTTTGGCAATTAAAGCATGTGAAGAGAAGTCAAAGCAAATGGCATATTTCAGCTGATGAAAAAAACCCTAGTAGTAAAACAAATGAGGTCTTTATTAACATGAATGAACCAAACATATTACATCAACTGCTTCTGAGTGGCTTATGGATTTCTGTAGCCAGAAACGTTCATGACACTTGTATCTCTATAAGTCATTGTATTTTATTTGAGCTTATTAAAAGACTGCTATGATATTTCTTTCCCTCTTCTTTATAAAGAATTTATGTTTCTTTTCAAATTGTACTGCTAATGGTGTAATTTTTCTACAGTGTTTTTTAATTACTTTAAACTTTTGGAGGTATTACCAGCTTTCTACAGAAATGCACAATGGAAAAAGGTGGAATGCGTCTGCTAAAGCACTATTCTGTAGCGCTATCAAGCACTGCCAACACTTAAGAGTATTTTCTTTACTCTCAGCTGTGTGATATAGTAGTAAAGATCACTCCATGTTTCTTAGGTCGAGTGACGGGAGTGGACACTTAAGATGCAATGCACGTATATATGGGTGAAAAACACAAAACATGGCTCTTTTAAAGTGCATGTGCGGGGAGGGTTGTACTCACTTAACTGCCTTAAAAGGACATTAACAGTACAATTTCAAGCTCACAAGGGTTAAGGAAATATAATGAGACACTTTAATTCAGTGAGATCTGGCATTACTTTACCAATTTTAAGCATACGTTCACCTTTGTTTTCCACCAAGTGCTGATCTCAGTGATATCTGCTTCTCATCGCTGATTCCCAGTACTACTTACTTTCCCCTCCAATTACCAGTCTGGCTTTCCCTTGTCAGCAAGTGTGAGCCTTCAAAACCAGCCTTTCTTTGCAGCACTAACAACGTCTAGTCTCAATTTCTTTATCTCATGTTTTTTGCCCCAATTAGTTTACATCAGATCTCTGTGTCATCGGCACCTGACTCGACTGGCTTTCTCTCCACATGCGTAGGTTACAGAGCAAAGAAGAGAGAACAAGAAATATGTTTAACCACCCCTCTTCCCCCCACCATACCTTAATTTTAACGTCTGGCAGGGCTCAGCAGATAAAGTAGGCAATTTTACCTGGTTTATACCATAGTCAAGTATGGATGGATTTTTAAACAGAAGGCAAACTGAACAACTCTCACAAAAATAGCTAAGCCATTGAAGACAAGAAGAAAACCTCCAGATTGTGGCAGACACTCAGCATAAAGAAAACTCAGTTTGCCCGGCTAAGTGCTGAATAGTGCATTTTGTAATGTGAAGCACTTGGCTGTCTGGAAAATGAGTGTCGGTTATGCTAGGAAAACCTCTCGTATGTAATACACACGGGCATCACACACTAACCCATTCCTTCTTCTTTCTCTGTGATCCTTCTCCTTCCCTTAAATTTCCTAATTTCATTGTGCACTCATGTTGCTCCATATAGTGACTCTGCAGCTTATTTCAATTAAAGGTTAGTGGTTTTTTTCTTGTCTCCCTATTTGTTTCTCTTTTTTCAGAAACCCTATAGACATTAAATTGAACTTTGGAATGCACGTTACTATTACAGATTTGAAGGACAAGAAGATGTAAAGGTAATACCATGCCCTCACATTCATCATTACAGAAAAGTAACTGAAAAGGTTTTAAGAATACAATAAAAACTCCAAGGTGGCACAAGGACACCATAAAAGAGTCTTATCAACAAGTTTTTTTTGTCATCTGACTCAAATGCCTTTTCATTTCTTGGCTACAGATGATCTTTAGAAATGCGTATTGACAATGGCAAGCGTTTCTGTCAATTTGATTTTTTTAAACTTCTATGTTCTCTTAAGGTTCTTCTTGCAAAAGCTAACTTCCAAGATGCAGTAGTACCAAATCCAATATTCCCTTTCAGAAAAAAGAAAATACAAATAAAAAATAAATCTGATTTTACTTTAAGCCTTAAATTCAAATCTGAGTTCCAGTATTAGCTTAGAGCTACAATTTTTAATTCTAAGCCTATCCCTCAGCCTTCTGTACCACTCCTCCTCACCCTGCACATCACTGTATTCTGCTCAAAATCAAGATCCATTATCATGGACTCTGCCCTCCCTCCCCTGCAAATGAGTAATCCTGATGTGAGAGAAACGCAATCTATATCTCAGCTCAAAGTATTTTTTTGTTCCCTTTTTTTTTTTTTCTGTGAGACAGAGAAGTGTTTTCTTTGCCAGAAACGAGGGCTTACACCCTCTCAGCTATGGATTAAGATTCACAGAAAGCCCTGGCACCAATTACTTCTGACGTCCAACCACCACCACTCTGCCTACTGACAGCCCCACAGGGCTTCAGAGACTCGGGCTGCCTCGTAGACAACCTCAAAGGAGAGCTCTGGCACTGGAACCAGAGCGTGTGACAGGACACATCCAGCCACGCTGCCTTCAGACATCTCTTTGGAGGATGGCAGGGACCAGCAGACCCTGGAAACTCTCCCATCTCCCTGCTAACTTTGCACAACTGGTGCTCTGTGAAAAAAAACTCTACTGGATCATGGAGAGGAGGCATAGCAGAGGTAGATTTTTGACCTTCACCACACACGTTAAGGAGCATGTGTCCCAAAGAATCTCTTCAGATGTTAATCCTCCAAACGAGCAAGAAAGCAGCAGGCGCTGAGACTGAAGGCACTGGCAGCATCAGTAGTATGCCCTCCAAAATATTAATTCAGGAGCAAGCACTCCACCAGATGTATTCCTTTAGGCTTAAAGTCACCTTTCCATGGTTGCTGTACTGAAGGAGTTTTTCCTGAAAGAGCAGTTGCACCCTGATGCTGCAGCAAGCCTCAAATAACTCCCTGCAATAGCAGTAATAAGAGAATGAAATCAGTCAAAAACTCAGCTGTAGCAGCTAGTACTAAAACACACACAGAGGATATACAAGGTAAGGGAAAGCATGGTTTGAGTTTATATTTGCTACTAGTATCAGATACGGAGTAGGTAATCTCCACCTTGCAATTCCAAATGCCTTTTTCTGTGCCTTCTCCACAAAGCAAAGCAAACCCCTGCAGATTTAACACAAACAACTTTCAGAAGAGCCTCGTTCCACATAAAGCATGCTGATGGCACTGTGAACACAGCCAGTTCCCGTGAAGGGACTGAAAGGAGAACTGACTGTGCAAAACTTAGCTTTTGAGCCATTATGCAAAAATATGTTAACTACCTTGGAGTCTTTCTTCATAAATGTTTCGTTTCTATTTAGTGCAAAATTAGCACAGGTTGCTTATGACGGGAACACATTTGCATTGATTACAAACGAAGCCAATCAAATCAAGAACCGGTATTGGTAAAATACACCAAGCTGTGGAGAACCCAGGTTGGCTTTATGACTCGAGTTAGTTTTTTGAAATAGCCAGAATATGATTTTCAAACATTTTAGAGAACCTTAGAGGTTCTCAACACACACACTGCCAGACTCCATCTCTTGCCTGAATGTATTCCTATAAATGTAGAGAAGCAAAGCCTGAGGGGCAACAGAAGATCAGCAAAGTAAAATGTGTAATTGCCCTGTGTAATACACAGGGTTATCCACAGAGCCAGGACTCAGTCTCACCTCTCCAGGTTCACAAGATGGTGATTATCATCTAATACCTTGTACTGAAATCCAGGTATCACATCTCTTTGAAAAAACAACGCAAGGAAAAGGTCTTCCTCCTCCACCCCCTGCCACCCTCTCACCCATGAAACAAGAAATGAGCTCCAATGTGTCTGAAAGGAAAGGCGGAATCAAATCTTTAGATCTTTTTTTGCCCAGGCTGAATCTGCCATACTTCAGCTGCCAGTAAGTATGTGAAGCTGATCCTGTTAGAAAGCACTGTATCTCTCCTCAGAAAATCCTCACCTCTCCAAAAGTGGGAATGGACTACTCATAGTTGAGTTGTCACTTTGATTTTGACCTTCGGAGTTCATTTTGTGTTCCTTCTTTTGCAGCTTGTTTGTGTTGCCAGCATCTTTGTATGCTAAGCTGCACATACCAGGTTTCTCAGACGGAACCTGAGGGGAAGGCATAAAAATAAAGATATCATGCTTAACCAACTGGACAAAATCAACAAATTCCAGAAAAACAATAGCATTAGTGGATGGGTTTAGGTCTCCGGATACATTTCTAATCTATTGACTTTATAGTGATGATGGGACGAGTTCTGTACTGTGAGGAACAAAGAATTTTGGATAGAGAATTAGGAACTTTTTAACGGGGATATGATTAGGTCTCCAGATACATTTCTAATCTATTGACTTTATCGTTTATAGTGATGATGGGATGAGTTCTGTACTGTGAGGAACAAAGAATTTTGGATAGAGAATTAGGAACTTTTTAACGGGGATATGATTCACAGAGGCCACAAGAGCTTTGCTTTATTTGTGATCTACTTCAGGGTTGGTAGTAAACTCATCACCTTAGCAATACTGAACAGAGATTAATAGGCGAACTCTGAGAGACAGAAAAGCAGAGAAGAACAAGACATGTGAAGATATATACGTTCAAAGAGCTATGTCAGCTGGTCTTTGAGAGAATAATGTTACTACAGGTGCAAGAACTAAAAAAAAAGATCAGGTAAATGCTCAGTATGTGTATTAAAAAGTTCATAAAACTCACAGTGAAATCTGGTGGATATAGTTCAAGTGATATCTTCATCACACCAAAAATAGAGAAATCAATGGAATATTGTAATGGCACATCTTTGTAATGACGTGAAATGACCTTACAACAAACAGCCCTCAGCCAGATTGGATGCTATAGTCTTCCAACAGTGCACTGTCTTAAAATGTTTTTACAGCAGCAATGTGACTTCCTTTTCTAACATTTTAATGACTTCATGAGACAGAAGACACCAGCGGAGATCCAACAACTCACCCAACAGTAAATCTGGCCTAGATAATCAGACAGGATCACAATTCAGATTGGAAGGGCCTGCTTGACTGTCCTCATAGTGAAAAGTTTTTCCTTACATTCTGTCTCAGTTGCTTTTGTTTCAATCTATGGACATTGCCTCATTGTGAAGAACCAGGCTGCATCTTCTTGATGGCTGTCTCATAAACCTCCCCAGATCTGTCTCTCCTCCAGGCTGAGCCAACTCCGGTTCCTCAGCCTCTCCCCACAGGGCCAGTGCTCCAGCCCCTGCCTGCATCGGTGGGTCCTTGCTGGACTTGTGCCAGTTTCCCAATCTCTTTTGTCATCGGCTCTGTCTCATATAACTTGATCTACATCTAAGTAAGCTCTTCTTGCATCTCTAGTTTGCAGAAAGAAATATATAGCCTCAAAGGACCTATCATACAGACCTATTATTGCACTGCCTGAACCAATTTCTGACAGTGCTTATCTTCCTTCTTTAACCGGGGAGGAACCTCAGAGCAAACAGCCACATCTCCTCAGTCAAGTCAGATTACAGAAAGTTCAACTGTAATGTTACCCTTTTTATTCCCTTTGAACCAATTTTGCAAAGGTTTGTAAAAAATAAAAGAAGGAAAAATCAGTTCTAGGAAGTGGGTCACTACTTAGGATGCTTGCCTATGAGTAGGTATTTGCTGAGATCGACAAGAAAATGACACCAGTCAGCAAGTTTTTTGTTTACAGTTTGACTCTGTAGTCCTACTGTCTTCACTGATTTGACTTTCACACAGCTCAGGAAGTTTTCCTAGTTTACCAGTAGCTTTCAGGGTTTGCTACTAGTATCACAAAAAGATTTGTTTGTACTAGGTTCACCTTTTTTCCTCATTTTTGTTTCAAAAAGACAAAGATGTTGAGGGCTGTCAGTGCAGTATGATTTGCCAAAGCACCTCCTGATGCCGGTCAGAGAAGCAAAAGGGTTCCTCTCATTTGCACTGGTAGGCATTGCACGGATTGGAATTGATGCTGATTAATTAGATTCAATAGAATGAACCAAAGCAAATATTTAATAGAGCAGTGTGAACAGTCAAAGCAAACAGTTTGTAAACAATTCACTGGCTGAAAATTCAAATTCATCCAAGTAACTTCAGCAAACATGAATCACTAACACACTGCCCAACAACCAGGAATGACCCCCAGCCAGAAAACAAACAAACAAAAAAGCTAAATTAGCACAAAGACTATTTGCTCAGCCTTAACCTTTACATTAAGTCCTATGAGGCAGAACTGTCACACTTTGTTCAGCTTGAGGATTGCATAAAAACTCTACAAAAGTATATTTACACCTCCAACCCAGAAAAATCTTTCTTTCTTATTTCAGAGTCTCCACCTAATGGGAGTATCACATTTTGTTAAATTTTTTAAATCAATGCTAATTATTATTCAGAGGTTTTATATCACTGTTCTTCCTTTTCTGCATTTTTGTATATTGCAGATTTTTATAGATTTTGTTCATAAGATCATAGGTGAAACTCTCAAAAACACACTTATGACTTAGAAATCTTAGTCCCTTTGTTTTAAGAAATGGTCCAAGTCAATTGTCCACTTACCTCCAAAGTCAAAATTACTATGTTATATGAAGATTTCTTGATGTTTATGTCTTGACCATATCCTTGCTTGACACACTGGCTTGGTAAGGAATATGCCTTCACTAGAAAGCAGCCCTTGTTCACTGCATATTGTATCTTATCTTTGCAGGAGAGCTGTCTTTGAACTCATGTACTCATACAAAGTAAGATTTAATGATATACAACACTTGCATGCAACTTAATTACATTGCAGCCTAGAACACTTTTTTGTGGTTCAATAATAAAACTATAAATGAACACTTTGAACAAAATCCCTAAGTGGTTAAACCACACTATAAAGCAACGACATTTGGCTAAAGAATCCAAACCATACCAATAAATAATTATATATATACGTTTGAGCAGGCTGTGCATGTGAAGAAAGATGAGTCACTTCATTTTTTTATGTTGGCCTTGTGACAGCTGAGCAATGTAATTATCTTCTTTTGCATTGTGCTAGTTTTATCTCGTTGGTATTAGATTTCTATTTTTTCCGTATTCTAATTTCTGCAGCAGGTGAAGTGCAAGACTCAGGGAAGCAAGGCATTGCTATAATTAGGTTGGTCAGGTTTCATCTAAAGAATATTTCAGTACTTTTAAAAGAAAGTAAAGCTAAAGTGGGGTGACTCTTGTTATTATGCACCCAAATAATGATTAATAAATATTCATACTGAACAGTTTTAAATGGGATTAACTTACCTTCATTTAAAATAAAGAAACAAAAACAAACAAGAAAATAATTTCAACCAGGCCAAAGGGTTTATTGAATCCATACTATACATAAAATGTATTTATGAAGGTATATAAACCTAGAAATATGTTTGGGGCTTTTGTTCCTCATGCCAAATAAAATAAAAAAGCAAAAATGACTATATTTACAGTCATGACTCTGCTACTTGACTTATGAAATAGGCATGAGCACAGGCAAATGGTAAAAGGCATGCCAGGCTATTATTATTACCACCAAAACATGCAGACAGATGAAAAATACACAAAAATCTTGAGGTTGCAAATACATAGCAGAAAGCCTGAGTATACCCTTAAATAATGAACTATTAATAAATAACCCCTTCCTATTATCACATACAACCCAACTGGAATTAATGTGACGTCAAAAAGACTTCTTCCAATACCAGGCTTTGACAAGATCCCTGTAAAGCCAGTTAAACTGGACAACTGTTAAGACAGAATTAGTTTTAGAATCACATGTGTTTCTCTTTTGACTAATGAGCTTGGTGACCAAGCCCTTGAACAGGCTTGTTGATCACAAATAGATTCATGGGAATCAAAAAAACGGAAAGTACTCCTGGTAAAGCAGCATACAAAGCGGAAGGCTGTCATATTTTGCACTAGTTTGGAATACGGGATTCAAACTATTAATATGAATGTCTACAATAGTAGACATAGACATTTACAATAGTACACTTAGATGTGTACACTAAAATGAGACGGCTGTGACCTAGAATAGGCCTCCGTAAAGCAACTATCTAAATTTGGTGAGAAGAACCTCACCTGAAATGACAAACATATACAGTAGAGTAGTCGAGCTTTTATTTAAAACTTCACCCAGCAGTGTGAAAGGATTATCACCTTGCATCTGACTACCTAGGCTGACTCAGCAGTCAGACAAGAGCACTGACTTGACGGTAGCGCATGTGCATAAAAAAGGGAAAAATCCCCTGGTTTTCAGACCATGTCCATTCTCTAAGCAACATCACCTTGGCCTCACTCGGGCTGCATTTCAGCCTCAGAGTGCAGGAGGTGTGAGCGGATTTGCCGTGGCTGCTCTGGCAGAGCTCTGTTGGAAGACGGGTACTGCCGCAGTGCTACAGGTGCTGTCACACAGCATCAGCCGAGGCAGCCACGCTCGTCGGCAGCCAAAAACACCAGACCAAATCCAGGTTTCATCACTCATTTTGCAGCTCGGTGACACTTCCATCAACTCATACAAGTTCTAACAAAGAAAAAAGTGACTTTGGCCCATCGACTCTGGAATCCTCTGTGCTGCAGTAGATACTCTTACTAGCCAGTAATACTGCTGAGTGAGTCATACAGAGAGGTTTATGAATATGAAAAATTAGAACTTTTTAATAAGAAGACATGTCATTTTGATCTTAGTATTAAATTCTGAACTTTTGTGGTGAAAACCAGTGCAGATTATCTTTTTATACAAAAGTATTCCAGTGCCGCACAATTCCCCCAAGCAGCACATTTCGTACGTACAACCACTTTCTTACACGATTGTGAACAGTAAGCAATCCACTGGCCACACTATACAAGAGTAAAAGGATGAACAGCCTTACACACAAAACCTATTAAAACTAAAACCACTAGGCTCTGTGTTCAAGGCATTCAAAAGTTGAAGTCAGAAGCATTACTAATGACAGGCAAATGTAATAAGATCTGTGTGGTGAAGCAATGCATCTTTGTGGCCAGATTTAGAGCCAGATCATCACTTTAGAAATATCAATAGCTGGATAAGGTCCAAGTTACTTCCTCATCAAAGCAGTATGACTCCTGACTCCAGTGAAAATAATAACCTCAGTTTGCGGAGACAAAGTCCCAATCAATAACGAATCTTAACATGTCTATGGGATCTTCTGCCTTCTCAAATGTGAATTAGTACTGACACCTTCTTGGCGCTCCGCCAGCAGCCGCTGCTCACTGAAATTTGAGAGGCAAATGTGGGCTGGTGAAAGTTGAATAAAAATATGATATTTGAAGTATGGTTTACCAGAAAAATTATGATACAACTGTAAAATGTGGCTATGGGAAAATGAGAGAAACATTTGATTGTGGTTATTACATTTCTGATATGAAATGTGGCCTGACGCATGCATGGTTAGGGCTCTAAAAAAAAAATCACACAAGACCTTAGTCCTTCAAACCTACTCCCCAGGTTTTGGAGCCAAAGGATAATCACCAAACCTTTCAAGTTTCTTGTGGATTGCCATGTAGCCCGCTCACCAAACTTATAATTGAAAACGCTACCAATTTTGCTGTTCAACAGAACACCACAGATTAGCTATGGGCCACATATCAAAGCCATTTGACAGGGAGTCAGAGATGCACAGCTCCGGACTGCGCACATTTCATTCCACCAGCTCAAATTTCTGATGCTTTGTCTCTCAAAATAACCAAGAAGGTCCCTGGAATCCTCTGGGAAAACAGGAATTGTTTTACTAAATTACACCTCTGACCCGTTTAATCCTTTCTCTGGTAACATGAAGACTTAAGAAGCAAGGCACTCATGACCACCAGGATAGGTTTCACTCTGATTTTTAGAGTTACTCAGAGATTGACTTCAATGCCAAATTACAGGCTTTGCTCTTCATTCTGTATTTTTATTATCATAAATCTGGATGTGAATTATACCTTTAGAATCACTACATTCTTAAAATATATTTCAAAACATGTTCTGAAGGTCTCAATTCTATGGCTAATGTCCACATGAGGAAAGAGGATAATTTTAAACAATTGCCTGTCCAGGTTTCCTTTATGATCAAGTTCTATGCTATATCCACAAGCGTGCCAACACAAATACAGAATTCCTCATGCTCTGGGAAATGTTTTACCAGTAGTAGGTTAGGACTGAGCCCCCATATAAATGTCTTGTATATTTTATCTAGCTATTGCATTCATTTGGTAAGTGTTAAAGTAGAAGTTAAAATTCAAAATATTCACAGCCACTACTCTGACAGAAATGTAAGTCTCAAACATGCATTTGAACAGACATTCCTGCAAGACTGAGTGGAAATTCATCAAAGAGCATAAATGCTTGCCTGAACACCCACTGATGCTGGCAGCATAACCGTATGTGAAACTTCTGACTGAATCAGGACCTCTAACTGCTTCAAGCCAATTTTTCATCTGGACTTCCAGAGACATCACTACCACTCCACTCACATGTCCTGCACTGCGCAGTCGCATGGATAATGTTTCATACGTATATTTATGATATATACAGACTACAGAGGCCAGAGAAACGCATTTTACTTACAGCATGCCACATCTTCCCTGGAGCACATATACATATCTTAAATTCTAGAAACCCTGACTTTGTAGTATTTCTGCAGAAATTAAGCTTGTCTAACGTTTTCACAACAAAGAGCTGAAAATCAGGCTTCTGAACTCGTGTTTATATGCTTTAAGAAATGACCTGATTTTTAAAAGCACTGAGCCTCAGGTGACTTTGGTGGATTTAGGGGAGAGGTTTTCTAATAGAGTTGGAACAAATTCCTAATCTGCTCCCTTTGTGGTTGGTAGGAGTATTACTGTTGAGCTCAGCTGCTGACTTTCAGACTCCTGTTTTTGAAAAACAGGTAGTCATAGGAACTGAATACCAAGGAACACTCAAAAGAACAGGGCAGGGTTTTCAGAACACCACAACTGAAACGCGCTCCCTATTTCTGAGTGTTTACTGTCGCTGCTTGCTTGAAAGACTAGCAGGTGTATGGGAAATAGGATATGAGAAAGATGTCTTCTTGTTTCTAAATAATTTTAATCTTATCATATTTCCTATGCTCACCTTTCCTGAGCCTTAAGAGAGGAGATGTACCATCTGTTTCAATAAAAAATGAAAAGTATATATGTATACAAACACACACGTGACTGAGACAGTGCTTGAACCAGGGAGAGCAAATAAAGACCCTATCTTTAAAATATTAAACATGAAAAATTATCAACCAATAAAACACCTGTGCTTTCAGCACTCTCTTATCCAATACCTGGGGAAATGTTTCTTTTACAATCATCAAAGCTACAAAAATTTTATCATTTAAAGCCACAGACTGAAGGAGTACAGTAAGCTCAGTTCTCCCTATTTAATTTTCATTTCATTGATTGGTTATTAGTAGAATCTTCTCAACCGTGTTTCTCTTCTAGGTACATTTTTTTTTAATGATTGAGTTTCTTCCTGTTGCAGCTGATGCATTTTTCAGTGTTTTAGTTATAATTACTAAATTCAGAATGAAAATGAAAACCATTTAATTATGTAATTGTTTTAAAAACAGCACGATAATTAAAGCCTTCAGAAAAGGAGCCCAGAGGCACTGGCTGTGCAGAAAGGTAAAGAAAATATAACATGGGCATCTCAGAAAAGGACTAAATAAAACGTAAGGAAAGAAATTACACATGCATCCCTGAACAGATGCCCTTAAGAAGTGTATACCTTAATCAACATAAAATATTGTATTTACATAACACAGCATGTGCAGCAAGACATGTCACCATAAATCAGCTATTCAGAAGTTATAAAAGAGTCTGAAGCTGTACATGACATTACAAGAAATAGAGTTGAAGAGGAAAATAAATGTATGACAAAGATTAAAAAAACAAATTAAAAATATAGATGGATTAATCTGCAAATAAAACAGTTAAAAGTTTACTAAGCAATGTAAAAAATAGTAAAAGCTGTTTGTTCTTGTTGAAGGCCTAATCTAAAAAGTTATCTCTAGTGTTGCGATAAATCTTCAAGCAGTGGTACTGAAAGTGCACAGATGTCGTATTAAAGGTCAGTATAAACTTCTTTAGACACAGATCTCCATGCTATTACACTTCCCTAAACTTTGGAAGTATCTGCAGCTGCACACAGCAAAACCAAAACCAGCTGGACTGTCTTATACAGCAAATGGGCAAATCTAAAGAAGTTTCACTTTTACGGCTTGCATGAGAAATCCTTCAGTTAAATCCAAGAGAAACATGAACATTTACCCTTCTAAAAAGCCTTAACCCCTTTATTCCGGCCTCACGAGGTGATGACACAGGAGAGGATTAGGCTACGATCAGATGGTGGGACTGGCTAAAAACTACAGAATTTCTGCTGTTGCTCAGGGGCAGGAAGGGTGACTGTGTGCACACTGCAAAAGTTCCACTGGCTGCCAGGGGTGATACAAGCCCTCAGAAGTGCTCAGAACCCATGTGGAGAATGGGCTTTCTGTATTTAACTTGCACCGCCTCTGAATTAACAGTGCCAGAGTCATTATACTATTTCTCCTGAATGCCATCACCACACAGAAAATACCGTTACATTTGAAGTTAACAGAATATGTGAACAATGATTTTCTTTTTCATGCTAGAAGTCTCAAACTGCCACACAAGAAATCAGCTTCCTTCTTTCCCCAGCAGTTAACATTCACTTCATATGTGTTTTGGCACTTGGCAGTAGATAATTATTGGCTACACTCTTTGCCATGAAGTACTTCCCTTTTATAATTAAGAAATCCTTTGAATTGTGGACAGTTAACTTTTCTACTGCTGAAGACTGCAAGCAATTAGTATGTAAATTACAAGTTGACACCGACAGCTCATACGGACAAGATAATGCTCAGGCACTGAAGGCTACCTGTGCTTAATGTAAAAGCAATAAAAAATAATGATTTTTAGAAGTCTGAAAGCATTCACCTTAAGGTGGATCAGAACACAGAACTGCTTGCTTTCTTCTGTTGGTGTGAACCAAAGGCATAGGCTCAGGGAAAATCAGAAGCAGCAAATTTCTTTGGAAGAAAGTCTTTCACTTCCCTTTATAGTTCTTACCTTCACTACACTTGGACTCGCACCTCTGTGACGCTCAGTCTGTGTGGCAGCCACGAGAAAAGAGGTTCTGGAAAAGAGATAGAAAAGAGTCAAACCACTCCTCAAGAGTGTGAGATCTTTTAACAGTTCCAGAGGTGTTATCCAGTGCTTGAATAAATTAGGACACAGCATCCTGCTAATGAGCTCCTGCTTCTGCCTTCCAAGTTCCCACAGCACACTCGCAGATATTAAACTTTATTTTTAATACACGCCTGTAACTGTTTTTATATATAAGGTTGATGCTTCTTTCCAGTGAAACTATTGATTTGATGCATTTATTGTACATTGAATATATATTTTTATGTGAAATCAGATCTGAGGGCATTCTCCTAATTCTCCGCTGTGACCATTTTAACACTGTTTCTTGGTAGTTCCATGAAAAAAATTACATTTCTACTCCATTTTGGTCCTCTCTGCTACCTGTTGTTTCCCTGATTTATGAATTAATAGTACCTGAGGTACTACTTTATACATAGAAGCCCACGAAGTGTCTTTACACGAAAAAAACGTGCCGATGAATTCTGGTGGGGAGGTTAAATTTACCCGAACTGCCTTTCTTACTTCAAGACACTAGTAAGGAAAGAAATGCTGCAACAACCTGCCAGAGCGTGCTTAGC
>NW_009632634.1:0-30481 GCF_000690535.1 Cariama cristata
CCTAAACGGTTCTATGATTCTATGATTATTTTACTGGAATTTAGGTTTCGATCTAGATCACATGAGTCAGTGTAAGACGCAAAAGAGACTATTGTTATCTGACTTCATTGGTTCTGCAGTAATGCCACTTGAAGATGTTAACTCTCTTTCATAAGAGATGCTTATGACTTGGGATTCATATTTCTTTCTTCTTAGCCTGAAGGGATTTAGAAAAATATTTAAAAGCGCAGTTGGAGATTGGACTTTTAAGAACACCAGACTACCCTTTTTATGTTTCAACTTGTTATGTAAACTTGAGGAGGGAAGAAAAACAGAGATTAGGTCAAGACAGGCTGAAAAACTTCCTTTTCACATCTCTGGTCTAACACAGTCTGGCGTTCTCATTGCATACTCAGACAATGCACCATTAACACTGTCTAGCAGCCACTGCTACTGCAACTTAGGTCTAAATCTAATTATTGCAATCAGAGAATAAAAGCAAATACAGCCAGATCTAATTCCTGACCCCAAATCAGAATACCCATACTACTCATGGCAGTGTGATCTGGTGCCACCTTATAATCAAGGTGAAATAAGCAGCCTTAGGGTCTGGAGAAGATAGCAAGACTAAGCATCTTCCCTTCCACTGCTGTTCATCCAGGGGCTGAGAGCCCTCAGTGTCTCTGTCAAGTCTGGGTCATCCCAAGCATGGAGGAACATGGAGGTGAGGTGACTGAGCATCCTTCTACGTATGGTTGTCTCTGTGTAGTGCTTTTACACAGACCTGTGGCTGATGCAGCAAGTACACAGCCAAACCCTGAGTAAAATGACATCTCTAACCAGTAGAAAGGCCATTTGCAAAGATTTCCTTAAGCTGCACTGAAAACAAGGGGAAGATTAAAACATGTTTAGATATTGTCTTTTTACGGTTCCTCAAAAGCACATATTTGGGATTTTTATCCAGAAGACAGGTGAGTGTTGGTCTCTTACTGCTAGAAGTGTTGTGAGATGAATTAATTTTTATTTGTTTTGGGGTTTTTGTGCTTACAGGTAAGGTTACAGGTTGGGCTCTACGTTGTGTATCTTCTGGACTGGCTGACAGTTTTTGACAAAGATCAGATACTCGTTCTACGCTTGGAGGACCATGCATCAAATGTGAAATACACCATGCACATGGTGTTCCAGTTTCTGGACCTGGGTGAGTGTCTTCTGGCTGTTTTGAGACAGGTGCAAAAAAAAAAATCCTTATTATCCTTCTTCTAGGTAATTTTTACTTTATTAAGAGACAAAACTGAAGTGTGGGAATCTGTCTGAAGGATGCATAAATCTTGTTGCCTGGAGTCAAGCAAAATTAAAATTCCCAAATTCCTATACAAAGGCTGGTGTTAGAAGATCTTAATAAGACTATATGAAGAAAAAAAAAATTCAAAGCCATTCAGAATGTAGGGATATATCTTACCATAGGGAAGCCAGTCCTGCTTCTGAAGGCAGTCAGGGCTTGTTTGTCATGGGCTTACATAGGTGCAAGAGGTATCCCACGCAATTTAAACAAATTGAAGTGCTACCGTGGTGTGCGTGCTGTTGCCAGCATGCACCAATCCAGAATCTAAATCTGACGATGATGAAAGGTTGCGTTTCTAGCCAGGGAGAAGGGGGAAATTGTGTTTTTGCTGTGTTGATTGAGACATCTGTTGCTAATCCTCAGAGAAACGCTGGCAGACAAAATGTTGCCCAATGTTGATTTGTCAGTAGCAAGAGGATGAAAATGTGGCTGCAAAATAGTCTGGCTGGTCCAAACACTGGTCTAGATGATGAGAAAGTTTGAATGTAGCAGATTGAACAGATGAAGAGCTTGGCATCTTCTTCCTGAACATGGTTTACGCTGGAAAAGTCTGTGGGTTTTTATCTTGCTGAAGTACATTGTCAAGGGCTTACATTTATTCCTGGAATAGGGGCATCACTGTACCTGTGTACCACTTTGATCCCATTGACAGTCTCCAAAACAAACAAAAAAGGGCCTGCGTGAGTGAAGGTTGTAGAGTTTCTACTAGGTCTTAGACAATTCACATCATAAAATGAACTAACGGTATAAAATAATTGCAGCTCCAAAATGGACAGGAAGTTGTATGCAATGTCATAGTTGTTTTCTGAAAATGAATTTTTCCCTCCAGAAATTATTTATGCTGCTAGTTGTAGAGATGATTAATTAATGTGAAAGGAAAACATTTTATTTCCATATTTACTAACAGTGATTTATTTTACTAATCTAAGCCTGTATTCAATTTTCTGAAACATCATAGCTGCTAAGAGAAATTCCATTTGTCTTCCCCTGGCAAACCTTCTGATTTAGTCATTTGTCTTCTTTAGCATGGGCATTTTTGGTGAAATATTTTAAGATAATATTCTATTTTTCCACAGGACCTCTCAGTGAGAAACAAGAAGCTCTGATTACAAAGAGTCCTGCATCGAACACTAGACGACCTGAAGACAGAAGTCTGGGACCTATGCTACCAACAACGAAGGCAATTCTAAGAGATTTCTATAGGCCTTTTAATACAAAACTGGCACAAGTTCTTTTTGATGATGCTTTTTTATGGAAGAGGACATAATATGTAAATTTAGTGCCACAAATACAGTGCTTAAAGGAGTTTTTATTTTTTTAGATTCTATTTTTGTGCTTGGATATATACATTTTTCCCATTCCAAAGAGAAGCCGATTGATGAACTGAGACTCACCTTCAGTCAGCACACTTCATGACAATTACACCACATTTTCCTTGTGAGAATGTAAAGCATCTTGCTTACCAGTTTATTGCAACTTCTTTCACCCCAGCAAAAGAGTAGAGTGGAAAAACATTAGTACAAAGATGATGTCTTACACTCTCCATGGGGATGTTGAAGTTTAACCTTCTCTAAGATGCTGCAACACAGAATTAGCATCAGTTTCCTACAGTTACGCTTATAACCTCATTTTCAATATATGTTATTCATTCATTTTTTCAAACTATCAATGTCATTTAGTCATTAAAATTTTTAATTGAATTCAACCTATAATTTTGCTTCTTTTTCTCAGCATATTCACTAATGGTCTTCACTCACACTAAGGTTTTTATGTTACCTTAATTCTGAAACAAAGATGAAGGATAATTGCATTTACATAAATTTCCAAGTCTAATTTATATCTTCAACATAAATGGACTTTCCTAGCCACAGTTCTTGTAAAAGAAGATTTTATATTCCAGGTAAGAATGGATGACTGAAATCTAAACAACAGGCTACATTTAGTGTAACAAATCCATTGTCTTCTATATTTTCTTCATGTAAATACAAATGCATATCATTTTTTCATATCACTCACATATTTTCTGAGGAAACCACTAATGGGCTTGATGTAAAGTCCGTTGCTGGCCATGGAGAGCTTTTACGGAGTTTTCTGTTAGGTTCTACACAATTACTCTTCTCTATTGCAAAGAAATATGCACTGTAAAATCAATATGAGATATTGTCATTAAATGCATAAATGGACAGTATGGACAGTATCCTATCCATTTATGCGTTTAATAAGGATGTGCTACCTAATGAATTAGTTTAACATTATGTGTTTCCCTCTTCAGGAAAGATGTCTACATCTAGTTAAAAAGGTTGAGATGTGCAGACTTGAGAAAAAAACATTTTGAAAGTTGTGGAGAAACTTCGGACTATCTGAAAGTTTTTTTTTTTTATTTGAGTAGACTGGGCACATTTCTGTATAAATGTGCAGTAATTCAATATTTGATTTCAAACACACCTGGTTAGGGTCACTGTCGGCTACAGTCTGCAGTCTTCCTGCAGGTGGAAATGGCCAGCATACTCTACCTAAGCTAGGGACATTTTTGAGAGACGAATGAAAATACTGCCTGTTGACAATTCCCTTTCGATACAGGACCCCGCGATACAGCTTACTGACATATTCACAAATACATTTACAAATACTAAGGTAGCTATTCACCATCCTCCTCCATGGGCAAATGTTATTCACCTCCTGTACTTCTAAATTGAGAATTAATGCTGAAAACTTTGTGAATTCTGAACATTTCACACATGAATATGATTAATGACACGTGAGTTTTTTTGTAACAAAAGTCCATTTCTAGGTCCTTTGCCAACTGGTAATTCACTGCTTAAAAAGGATTCAGTCTGGTGTTTGGAAAACCTAAGATAAGTAATTTAGGGAAATAGTTCTAGAGAACCCGAACAGATTAGTTCTAGTTCAGAAATGCTTCCAGACCAAAAATGGTTAGAGAACTGAGAATAGACTATTTTAGCAGTACAAAAAAGTATCATGGCAGCACAAACCAGAAAATCAGAATGAATTCACAACTGTTTGCAAATGTAAAATTTTCAGTCGACAATTTATTTACACTAAAGATTTCTGCCAGCTGTGCTCTGAATTAGAGTCAATACTGTGTGGTCAGGATAACTTTGTATGGAACGTTTGCTAACCTGATCTGCCATGGTCAAATATTTCCATTTAGTTGTTAGCTACAACCATGATCTAATGAAATTATCTTACCAGCCCTAAAAGCTACTGAATGTATCTGTCATTATCATTTAGCATGAGCATTAATTCCATGAACAAATCACACACAGTAGTTTGTGCCACACTCTTGTGTGGTGCTGAACTCTTAATTTCTGCCTGCAGACTCACGCAGTCCACCAGTGTTCAGGGAGGTTCTCTCTGCCCTTTGCCTATGTATCATCTAAATCAAAACAGTCTTCGTGGTCAAAATTTCTGTTTTAGGTTGAATCATACCCACCACCCTGCTAGATCAAGACCTTGCCTAGCGTTGACTCAGAGGAAGGAGAAAGGTTGAAGGTTCCCTGTACGAGGGTGGACAGCGGTGACCACATGTGTCCGAGCGTGGGTAAGATCAACAGAGATCTTACCAAGTGTCATCGTGTTGTCTGTAGCACAGTAACACACGGGGAAGGTGCTATAGCTATCAGTGATCTGTTAGGAGCCTGTGGTCGTTCTGAAAGTGAAGTCTCCAGTGAGGCTACTTTTGTGTCTTCATCTCTTTCATGAGCTCCAAAATATGATCTCTTGATTTAATGCATTGCCACTTTATATTGTTGGGTTGTGCCATGACTAAATATCAAAAGGTAGCAAATTAACTGTAAAGAGGGCATCTTGGAGGTAAGGATGTTGCAAACTAGTCCAGACTGTGAAAAATAGTATTGATCTGGTGACTCAGAATAAAATAAGATAGCATTTGATTTTCTTGAGTGATGTGACAGTGCTGGGTGTCAGACCCTCCTCTTCTTCAGCCACAGAGCAGACAGCGTACCACTGCTGTTCAGTGGCTTCACTCCAGCCTCACAGCAAACCTCTACACAGGATAAAGCTCACCCCGAGTTCTTCCAGTTCCCTTTACCTTTCTGTTGACAATTCTAGCCGTGAAAGAATTCAATATTATTGTTGTTATTCACTGTAGCACTGAGCTGACCTACATCCCCAGAACACTAATTTGCTAAGAAATAGGACTTACTATCAAGACAATACATTTTCATGTTTACCAAAGCGTAGCAGTGGTTCTTTGCAAAGACCGCAGAAAATGTGTGTCTCGTACTGTGTTTTTACTCCTATCTCTGCTGAACAAAAGTAGTCAGGCAAAGATGCAGCTTCCCTGAGTGCAACTGCACTGAGGAAAGGGTCGTTCCCAAATATTCTCGCTGCTACCACAGAAGAATGTGAAATGTGTTTTCTGTAAGACCTTGTGTGGTTGGGCCAAGCATTTTGGCTGGCTGGAAGCAGCACAGTAAAAACAAAGGATCTCCTGCTAGGAAAAACAGGCACTGGTTGATATGAAAAATGGTATGTTGTTACCTGTTGAGTCCAGTGCACAGACTTGTATGCTTCAGCTTAATAAACTGAAGATAAACAGTGAAGTTGTCACAGTTCTGAATCTATCTTTCTGCCAAGAAATGAATCCATCTTCCAACTAAGCCAAACGCCCTTTTTCTAAAGACAAGGCACAACGGCGTCACAAAAAGTGACTCCTGCTAGCTACCCCTAACACAGGCATGTTAAATGAGGCATTTCATGAGGAGCTCTTTTCTAACCAAAATCCTTGCCTTGCAGTACCATCTCGTGGTGAACAAGGGCAATACTGTGTGCTGTGGCCATGCATGCATTTTATTTCTACATGGAAAAAAAGAAAAAGCAGGTGCAAAAGGAAAAAAATAATTTCCACTTCTTTTCAGTTGCCCACAGGAACAAAATTTCCAGTGCAGCCCAGGAGTTGGGGACCCTACGGAGAAGTGCTGACTCTGCAAAGCCCTAGCAATGTAGAATCATTTAGCTGGGAAAAGACTTTAAGATCATCAAGTCCAACTGTCAATGTAGCACGGTCAAGTCCACCACCAAACCAAGTCCCTAAGCACCACATCTACACATCTTTTAAACACCTCCAGGGATGGTCACTCCACCACATCCCTGAGTGCCTGACAACCCTTTCGGGGAAGAAATTTTCTCCAATATCCAATCTAAATCTCCCCTGGTGCAACTTGAGGTTGTTTCCCCTCATCCTATCGCATGTTACTCGGGAAAAGACACCGACCCCCTCCTCACCACATCCTCATCCTTGCCGTCCCTCCTGGGGAGCTGCCGTAGGTGCACTCTCCCACAGGGATTTGCCAGCACCAGTGCAGACCATCACGCAGCACTTACCTCTGCACAGAGGGAACGTGTCAGGTCATGTTATTGCAGTAGTACTTCTAGTTGTTAATAAGTAGTCAGCCCAGAGCAGCTGCCAAACCACTGTCAGGCCGTGGCCTGGGAATCCTGCGTTGCAGAGATGCTGCGAAGGGCTTTGATCCACACTTCTGTCCATACGGGCTCTCTGCCTGCATCAGGGGAAAAATATCATCAGCGGCTGAGGCTGGGGAGATGCTCGCCTCTGCCGATTTCAGCCATGTCCTACTGGGGAGCCTTGCTTTTAAGTCATAGCTCCTGTGAAAACTCTCCCTCAATCAATAGAAAGGCCCTTTAAATGATTGCCAGCATGGCAGGGGCTTAATGGACTGCTAGGCTCAAAGCTGCTGTTAAAAATTAGAGGCCTGCTGTGTACGTATTAAGCCACAATTAGCAGAAAATAAGGTTTGGAAGTGACACAAATAGTAATCAACATATCATACTTCAGAGGAAAGACACACTTCCCATCCCTCACTCTCATCAATTCTGAGCATCCGTTTGCTCAGTGAAAAAGCTGCTCCTTTGAGCAGGTGTAGGTGTGTTCATCCCTCCGGAGCCAGGCTGGCAGGGGCAGGGGCTGCTGGCACCCCCAGGCCGTGCCAGGGCAGAGGGGCACTGGGGACGCTGGGCTCCCTAGGTGTTCATCTGCCTTCTCCTGATATCACCCACCAAATGTACTTTTCTCCAACGATGGCCACAGGAAGAGGGTAAGATCTGTGTGCACATCTGTAGCACGATGATGGCGTTTTGACACCTCTGATGCTTACAGGTGTGACAAGTCCCAAACCCATGATGTGACCATTTCATCACCTCTGGTCCCTGGAGAGACAAGCCCCAACGGGTTCCCTACCTCCAGAAGGGTCAAGCCCTTGGTAGAGGTAGAGTCCCTACCTCTACGTCCAGAAGAGTCATGCCTTTCATCTTCAGTTTGAATCCACAACCCAGCAGCAGGATCCCACACACTGCAACATTCCCCCTTCCCTACCTCCCCAGCTGCTCGCACTCCTTTGGCTATGGGTCACAGGTGTGAACGATCTAGAGGAAAAATGCAGAAAACACAACTCTAAGAGCTTTAAAATTGCTGCTTAGTTACTGAAATAGCAGTTGCTGGGGTAACAACCTACTGCATGGCAGCGGTGGCACTGCACAACTGCTGCATGGGACATCTTCCCCAAGGAAAACACGGGCAAGTAGTGGCATTTACTATCAGAAGGAGGGGAGAGTAATTCACAGTTCTTTCCTCAGTCTGGGTATATCTCGCACACTTACAAAATGATCTCTTCCTTTACTAATGAATGGGAATGAGGAAAGGAAAGGGTTGTGCCGGTACTCAGAGCATTGCAGTGGAAGAACAGCCTCAGAGCAGCTCCCAAAACTTTATTTATTTTAGGCTACAGAGGCCTAAGCCACGAATGACTTGACTTGCAAATAACTTGGGGTTTAGCTTTTGATGAAGCTAAAACCAGTGCATCCTGATTATTGAACGTTTTGGGTTTCTCAGAGACTAAAGATTTGGGGCTGTCTGCATCACACATGTAGTGATATCATTCATCAGTGGCTGCTCACAGTTTAGCCAACCAAGCTGGGTCTTCTTCCACAGTGGAATTTAGAAAAAAGAGTATGTAGGAAAAAAACCTTGTGTTTAAAATGTCAGTGTTTATTTTTCTTGGTTTATAGACTTGTCGAGCACATCCATAAATCAGACAAGTATATATACGTATGTAACTTAGATCATTCCCAGCTTTTCTGTCTTCCCAGCTCAGCCCTCATGGTGACACACAGGATGTGTGTACTTATTTATAAGTATTACTCTGAGCCTGAATTAACTTCATTTAAGTGACTGTTGCTTTCTCAGGTCTTCTATAAGAAGAGTGACTACCAACTCCGCACTCAGGGAACAATCATACTGCCATTAAACAGGCATTAAAGCAAAAATACACTCAGTTGTCTCCAGCCAATCTATTCCAGGCCTGGAAGAAGCCAAGTGTTGCCCTCTGTGCTGTCTTATCTGGGTGGCCCCAATTATCTGGGTGGTTAATTGGGTCTACACGTTAACTCTGCCTCTAGGATGTTGAAATCAGAGGTAGAAAGCAATGTAAACTGCTGTCTGTTGATACAAACAGGGCAGCCAAGGCAGTGTGGCCGTACAGCAGGGCGAGGAGGTAAAGGCTGTGATACAACAGCTACAGAAAGGGATGGAGGAGGCGGGGGAAATAGGAAAGAAATCTTGCAGGTGAGTCAAATGAAATCTTGGAGTGGTGAGACAAATTGATCAGGCAAAATTGCATGGAAGAAGGTAAACTCAAGCAAGGTAGCCAAAACCCAAAAGGAATCAGACAAAGAACTAAGCAGAAGGAGATGTATGGCTGTTAGATGAAAAGATGGATTTTTTTGACTATCTGAAAAGGCTTAAGAAAGGAAAATAATGGTATAACAGAGGGAAACTATGTTGGCTTGACTGGAAAGGTATTGGCTGAGCCCACCACAGACTTGACTTCCGTTGCATGTTGCACTGGGAGGTCTAACCTCAGAATAGGGAGCAACGGGGATGGGATCCGCAGAAATGTGGGTTCCTCACCTCCCTCTGCCCAGCTGGCACAACAGAGCCCAATTCTTCACTTAAGCTTGGGAAGGAGCAAACTATATTAAAGGCAATAGAACAATTATTGAGGGGGAAGGCTTGGAATAAGAACAGGAACCACTTGACTGGATTAAGGATCTGAAAGAGAGGCTAAACACTGCATTTATAGCTAAGAAGAGAAATGGGTTGGTATTAGGAGATTTCTCAGGTATCCTCCGTCCTTGCGTGCAGGCTCTAGATGGGAAGACCCGCCCAAGGGCAGGACTCTGGTCTAGAGAGTGTGGAACAGATGGCAAAAATAGAATAATGCTTTTTATTTTAGGCTCTATTCCTGGGAAACCATGTTGGTGGTTTTAGATGGTGAGGTGTGATGCTGCTGATGGAGGTAACATGGGGCAGGAGCAGAGAGATGGAGTGCAGCACCACACTCACTGAAACCCAGCTACCTGCAGCGTGCTTGCACATTGTCACCCCATCCCCTCCAGCTGTGACTTTGAGGGGTCACCATGCATTTATTTACCAGTGCTGTAAGACCAGCAAGATTCAGAGAATCACAGAATGGCTTCAGTTGGCAGGGACCTTAAAGCCCATCTAGTTCCAACCCCCTGCCATGGGCAGGGACACCTCCCACCAGACCAGGTTACTCAAAGCCCCATCCAACCTGGCCTTGAACACTTCCAGGGATGGGGCAGCCACAGCTTCTCTGGGCAACCTGTGCCAGTGCCTCACCGCCCTCACCAGGAAGAATTTCTTCCTAATATCTCATCTAAATTAGAAATGAGGCATCATTAGGCCAGCAGCATACCACGAGAGGGCAGGGCACATCTGGAAATTCAGCTGCAGCTGGAAAGGCTGGTGTGCGATGGCCAGAGCCAGCTCCGCTGCCCTGCAGCACAGCCTCAGCGAAGGACACCCGGGAGGTAGCAAAAGAAACCCAAGGGAAAAGGAAGGACACGTTTGATGGTGACTACAACCAGGTGGGCAAAGCCGGCTGCCCTGGCAAGAGGTCTGCTCACAAAAAGCCTTTATCGGAGATTTCCCCAGAACTGCACTGAGTGATGGAGGGAAAGCAGTTCTCATGCTACATAACACAAAGGCGTACATAACTCAGCATAACTCAACATAACTCAGCATAACTCAACGTAACTCATACATAACTCAACATAACACAAAGAGCACTGGGGGAATTAGGTAAAAAGACCAAAACATGCACAACAGTACAATTTACACACAGTATGGAATTGATGCTCTTCACGTAGAGGCATTGGCATCACAATGTCCCTTCTCTCTCCCGTATGAGCCTAGCAGGGCTGGGGTAGCCCCACACCTTCAAATTCACTCTGATCCATGCTGCCGAATACAAATCCCTTCTCAAACCTCAATGCAACTGATATGGATTTTGAAGGTACCAAATAAAAATCCAACTTCCTTATTGTAACTGGCAAACATAAGCCCACCTTCTATGACTTTATTATTTCAGTGCGTTATTTAGCTATCCTGTGGTATGATATATCAGGAAAAGGACATATGAACAGTTCATCCCCACTGAAAAACCCTTCTGTGACAGTTGCACACTCAGCAGTCAGGTCAGTATTTACTGAATCATTAAACAGTATTTGTGAAGTGCTCTGCAGCCTCACAGTGATATTATCGACTGAGTGGGGCTGAAGCATCTTTTGCCTCAGCAGTACTATCAACACATGAAAAAAAAGTTTCTTAGACTGAAAAAAACCCCACTACATTTGAATAACACCTTCCAAACAGGTGCATATGAGCCAGTCCTTGACAGTGCTGTGTCACATAGCCCAGGGTGAATCCTGGAACACTTGTTCCCCACCCAGAGCCAAGTGGGCATGATATCTGGCCTGATTCAACAGTTAATATGTCCCTTTCTGAGACTGGATTAGAAAGTGTATTTCATTTCAGCAGATGGTGCTGCAGAGCAGTCCTGGCCTCCTAACCGTGGCTGAGCTTTAGTAATACTGTATTTGAGAAGTACTGAATTTATACATGTACATTAAGCTGCTTTTCAATAGGTTTCCTTTCTTCTATATGTGCTACAGAAGTGTATATTACTTAATGAACACCCCGGTAGGTATGCATTGCTGTGGAATTAAAGGCTGGGGGGCTGAAGGCAGCGCAGCATGAGCTAAGACAGGTATTTGAAATGGAACAACTCAGCAAACAATCAAAATCCTGACCTTCTGAAGCCAGAAGGTTCAAAGTACTTGGACTAGCACAAACGTACTAGTATGAGTATGAAAAAACCTCAGGAGGCAGAAGCTGTAGGTGTCCAGCATCACAGGAGGCAGGATTTGTTGAAGTTAACTGCTGGCAGAGTTGGGAAATTGGGAATTTTAACAGAAACTGAAGTGCTAGAGTACCGGAGAAGTTGAGGCAGAGAGAGATGAAAGGCTCCAAGTGCAGCCCTAGCAGAGGTGGGAATAAGTTGATTTATCTTAGAGAAACTATGGCTTGTGCCAGAGTGATTTGGTCCTCCAACTGTCAAGGGAACCAACTAGTTAGAAGTGTTCACTGTTCGCTGTTGTCTTGGCAGGTATCTAAGAAATTATGGACTGTAAATCTTTAAAATTTGAAATGCCCTCAACTCTGGGTGTTCAAAAATCTGTTCCTGCTCTTAGGACTGCTTTTATGAAAAGCCGCATATTCTACATTGTTCACATTTTCTTTACTTTCAAGAATGCTGCATGAAGGATTTGCCCCAGACAATAAAATACCCAGCTCATGGTTGTAGTCATCACACCTAAAGTGAAGGAAGATGATCTTGCAGCTAATGCACTTCCTTGGGACTCAGAAAATTTTAATACCCGTGTCATGCCCAGAACCCCTTCAGACCTCAAGGAAGCCTCTAACAGGACAGACCTGGGCTCACCTTGCCTGTTCTCGAGGCTGGCAAACATCAGGAGGCAAATCAGCCACTTTGGCTTGACATTACTGCTACACTAATATTCCCCCTGAGAGTAAAAGATCATCAAAAGTTCCTTGTCTCATTAAATAACCTGGCACCGGAAGGAAAATAGAAATCCAACCTGTGGATGGGCAGGAGACCACACATAATTCCAGGTGGGAAGAGTGAAGGACAGGCTAGAGAGATTGGCAGGGCTTGCATACAGACACGGGGAGGAATTCCTCTGCTGCAGGGAACCAGCCTGGTATTTGCTTGACTGGTTGCTTTAAAAGGACAAGGCGAAAGGGAATATGAGGAATATAACTTGAATATGTAGCTTGAACAATACCCTGAGATTTTTTTTAATAAGCAGAGCTCTTCACAAAGCTTTGTGAAAGCAGCCGAACACTGATTGTCTCTAAATCCAAGAACCAAGAAAATATTGGGATTTTTAAATTATTTTCTATACTTGGAAACAGGCACATCGTTCAGGGGGTGGAATTTTGCATGCATGCTTCTTCCCTCCCATCCCTCTTTTTCCTATGACTGACAAACAGTTAAACTAGATCCTCACTGCATTCCAAAAATAAATGTCTGCTGCCACACTGGATCTATGGCAAAAAAAGAGGAGAATTTTCTGTATTAACAGTGCAGAAGACCAGAAATCTATAAAAAATGCAAAGCTCTGAAACAGTTTCTATTTCCACAGCAAATACCAAGTTCCAGGTTTTTGGATAGCGCAGTTAGTGCTGTGATTAACCGCACCGGTTACCAGTGCAGCACCTCAACTTTTCTCTGTGACATCTTTGCAATGTTAACACAGATGCAGGACCTTCCAGCGTTACGTTATGCAGTCTTTTAGGAGGCCTTCCAAATGACGTGATGTTATGACATCTACCAGGTGCTTAAAAAGAAAAACCTCTTAATTTACTAGAGGATTTTATAATATATTGTCAGTCTTACCATTCAGAAATACCATGTTTTTATTTAGCCCCATTCAGGCCTGGTTTTCCTAACATCTTTGCCCTAATTTTCCCCACAGTGACTGATTCCTAGACACATGCTGCAGATTTTCTGCTCTGCAGCTCACACAAGTCCCCAGAACAAGCCGAGCAGGTCCCTGGTTATCCTCGAAGCATTTTCACACTAACCTGGTTTTAATGAACAGATGTAACACAAACAACATGGGCTCAGGTTTGCAGGTTAGGCTGATGCAAATACTTGCACCATGCCTTTCTTCAAGATGCCACTCGAAGAGATCTTCAGTATGATGAATATCCCCTAAACAAAGTGTAAATCGTCTTTAAACATCAAGCCCAAAGGTGCATATGAACACTCCCGACAGTGCCAGCATGGCTGCAAGAGAGCCAAGCTGGATGCCTGGACGGGGACCTGGAGCTGCTACCTCACAGCATGTTTTGATGCCAAAGGCTTTTCCTGCACTCTATAACACATCAGGAAGAATATTAAAGTATAAATATTTATTCTATGAATTACAGTCTTTCAAAGTTATTCCATGTTTAGGATAAGGAAAATGTATACGTTGAGATGCAAGCCCAGAGAATATTACACAAGAAAAGCATCTCTGAGTGAGCCACAATAGGAAACTTAGATGCCTAAAATGTATATGTAGTTATGTTCATTGCAGTTTAAAGATCATTTCACATGCTTAAAGTCAATTTGAATAGGACTGTGAGAGGCAGCAACACTTATTTCCAGCATCTACTATCTTGTTTTTATAATTTATTGAATATATTTCAGAAAAGATTTGGTTTCAAGTTGTTCCAGTGTGAAAATTAGGTGAAACCCACCCCTGTACTCCTCTCTGCATTGCAGCGATCTGGTTTGCATATGGGAAATTTTCACCTTGAAGTGTGCAAGGCAGCCCAAGGGCAGCGCAAAACCGCCTTGCACCCTCCCGTGTGATGGGCACCGCGCTCCTCGGCGAGGGGTGGAAACGAGAGAAGAGGCATTCATTTCAGGTTGCTCCTCTGATCCGAACAGTCCCTTTGCTGTGAGGTTTTTTTCTCAGCGAAGGGAAAATCCATTTGGCTGGCATCATTTCCTCAAAGCGCCAGTTATTTGTTGTGCTTTTGCATTTGCAGGCTTTATGGCACTTGTGTAACGGGCAGTTGGGTTTCAAGGCACTCTTACAAGAGGCAGCAGACACAGAGCACGCCACCGGTCGATCCCATCTTGGGTCATAACCACATTAGCTGCCTCTGTGCAGCCACAGCTGAGACTTACGCACCTCGAGCTGATTTTTTCCTCTTCATTTGCACATACTGCTCCAGTTAAATGCTTATCCCCCCCCCCAACCCCACTGGCAAAGAGAGAAGTGGGACCTGGAGACAGCGAGGACTGAGCGGAGCTGAGGGGCTCTGCATCATCCATCCCTTCCCTAGCCTAAATGTGAGCTGGTTCTTGCTCTGCTGGTCTCAGTCTGGAGCTCTGCTGGGAAGCCGGAGAGTAGCAGGAAGGTTTCCGACAGCGGTGAGCTGTGGAAACGCTTTGGAGTAGGGCTTTGTGTATACAAAACACCAACTCAGCTGGTTGGCAAGCTCTGTAGCAAGGATTTTGTTGTTTGGTGTAAGGCCAGTAGTAGGGGGGCACTTAATGGAGTGAGGTCCTCTCACTGTTACTCCTCTCTTTGGAGCAAGGGGGAAGCAAACAAAACTAAAGCAGAGTATCTAGCTGGAGCTGTCAGGGACCTAGCGGCAAATCTGTGTTTTCTGCTCCTGTATGTTCGCCTGCTATCTGTCTCTGATTATTGTGTGCTCAGATCAACCTGCAGAGAAGCATAGTTCTGCTGCTTCAAAGGGTTTCTTACTGGCTAAGGATTAAACAAAACTTCAATCAAAATCACAAGACAGTATTTCGAACGCAACCACTTGAAGTTCCACTCTGAAAATAAAGACTACACAAAATAACATCGCAGACTTTGCACCGAAAAATGAAAATATGTACTACAGTCACAGTAAAACAAGGAAAAAGAAGATTCCTCTATATGCCACCCCTACAGACACAAGCAGAAGTGAAGTGCTGGGATCTGCAGAGTCTGTTTCTGCCCTTTGATACATTCATGCATGCTGGGGTGCGCTTTGTGGAGATGCATCTTCTTGGCCCTGTAATTATTGCTTAGGAAAAAATTCTACTGGTGATCCACTGAAAGGAATAAAATCCTCCTCTGCCACTTCTGAGAGCAGGTCGGTAAAACCCAGCAGGCAGAACCAGTGGGCAGGTTTCCAAGGACTAGGAGCAGGAGCTGCAGTCCTTCTCCGTGTTTGTCAGCCTGGTTGTTACATACGCACAAGTCCTGTGTTGGGCAGGAGACGGTGCCACCGCATTGCTTCCCATCAGTATGCACATCCCTCCCGGAGAGACGTCCCAGATGTGCACCACAGGGCGTATGGAGTGGCTACACAGGGACAGGAGGAGAAGGTGAGGCAGTGCCAAAGTCATCCGTGGAGAGAACAGCTCCTGGGAAGCCCTCCAAAGCTCTGACCTGGGCCTCCTCTGGGTATTTCTTTTGGTGAACAGAGACTTTCTTTCTTCTCTGCCGATGTGCGAGGGTGGGATGGCATGAAGCCCACTCCCTCGGTCTGCGGGGACCCGGCACTTTGCAGGAGCTGTTGGAGGTGTTTCCCTCATGGTGGTCCCACTACGTGCCGGGGGAAGGTCACAGCTCAGCAGGTCCCGAGCAAACAGATGTGCATCCAACACATCTGCTGGGAGCCATCTGGTGAGTGGGAAGGCTCTTGGCTACTGCTGGAGGGGTATTTTTCACAGCAGAAACTTGTTCTTACCAGGCAGCAAACCCAAACCGAAAGCGTGGGTTGCTGTCTCGGCCATGTGAGTCGGTAGGATGAAGTGGCCTTGTTTTAATAGAAGAGGCACTTTCAGGTGAAATGTTGAATCTTCTCAACCGCAGGAGAACAGGTCTCATCAAAATTTTATACGGCCTTGGGATCTTGGTGTTTTATAAATAAGGCATTTCCAGCTGCATAAATGAGAAAAGACTGGAATATCACAAATTGCTGGTCCATGGGAAAGAATAAATGAAGAAAGAAAAGTTCAGGAACTTTCTTAAAATATATGGAAATTTATACACTAATTTGGGAGTTTTAGCCAACAGCAATACTGTTGCTCTTGCAAGGAACTGGAGTAACTGGGAATTTCCCACATTCTCTCTTCCTGGGATACTTTTGAGTAGAGGTCCTGAATGTGTTGCTGGAATAGGTGATGTAGTCTGGGGGGTGTAAGTCACCTTGGATGGGGTTTAAGGGACCCTTCTGAACTAAACATCCATCTAAATGGCTACCTTGCCTTACAAGGGATGAGACTTGACGACCCAAGTGGTCCCTTCCCGCTTCTCATGAAAGAAAACTAGTAAAAGAAAAGTTCGAGGGCTCTTTCTAATTGCCATGAGGAAGCTGTCACATAGGACAGAAAAGATTATTAGCAGTCATAATACTGTGATGCTAAAAGAAGGTTTGATTTCTTTGTACTTATTATCCACCTCCCTAGGTGGATTTTACATGAAAAATAAAGGAAAGCAAAAATTACTATTTGCGCTGAGTTTTTTTCCAGTCCAGCTATACAAAAAGTCATTTTCCAAAACTACAAAATTTATTTCAAGTCTTTAAGGAAAGAATAAGAGATCTTTGGGCTAGTATTGCTAAAGTACTCTAGAGTCTTTAAAATGCTGCATTAATTCCTATGCAATCTTTTCCATTCTTTCTGGATATCCTTGTCATGATTCAGATTGCTTTCTCTATTGTGTATTGCCATTATTCATAGCCAGGAATGCTAGGGAAGGAGCAAGGCCTTGCAGTGCTTCTTGTTGTGCTAACACGGAGCGGTGGAGGCAGCCCCTGCTTTGGGCGTCCCACAACCTCTATGCACACACACGCACACACTTGTATACACAAACATACACACACATGGGCTGATGCTGGCATTTCCTGACTTCTGAGACTATTTAATCACAGTGCTGTTTCAGTATGGGGTTTGGGTATCATATAGCCATATTATCCTTGGCAGACAGTAGTGTAAAGATCCTGATCAAAAGATCATTGCAAGTTCTCAAGACCATTGCAAGTTGTCTCAAGTTGCGCCAGGGGAGGGTCAGGATGGATATTAGGAAGAACTTCTTCACTGTAAGAGTCGTTAGGCATTGGAACGGGCTCCCCAGGGAGGTGGTGGAGTCACCATCCCTGGAGGTGTTCAAAAAATGTTTAGGTGTGGCACTTCGAGACATGGTTTAGTGGGCATGGTGGCATCGGGTATACAGCTGGACCTGATGATCTTTGAGGTCTCTTCCAACCATAATGATTCTGTGATTCTATGATTCTATGATTCTGGGAAAAAAAAAAAAAAAGTTTTGTTTTAGAACAAGATCCTTTATTCCTTTGGATAATCCACTCCTAGCACATATCGGTGAGAGGCTGCTCCTCTCTTTGGTTCATCTCTCGCGGTATTTAACAGGTACAATTGCTCTTCTGGCAGCACTACTACAGTTCCTGGCAATTTTCAGATCCTCTGATATACTGTACCCCACACAGCTACTTAGTGAATCTGGAAATTGTGGAATGCTAAAAATCAGGGAAGTGCTTGGAAGCATGCTTGCATAGAAAGGCTAGGTGAAGTTTCCATGTCCTGCTTCCTCCACATGTCACTTGTCATTTGAAAAAGTTCTGATCAGGTTGTTAAATCACTCTGATGATAATGTACTCCAGGTGGTCCTATGCTGCTGGGAGCTGACATGTGTTTCATCACGGAGAGACAGAGCAGTGAGTGCTTACGAAATGGAAACGCTGCAAAGGCTGCCAGTTGTCATTTGTTCAACAAGCAGAACGGTCAGCGCTGATTATAATGCACTACCACACCTCTGGTGCAATCCCTGAACCACAAACAGAACCCCTGCAACAAATACAAATAAAGCAAAGAAAGGGCTGTTGAGATGTAAATAAATAAAACCATCTGCTAAAAATTGACCTCACCTCCCTTACAAAAGCCCTCCCTAAAATGGAAGGTGGCTGCCAAATGCATGTGTGCTGCTTGCCTCTGTGCTTAGGGAGCCATGATGAATGACATTTACAGGCTCAGAGTGGATCCTTCTGAGGTCGTGGGCTCTGCTAGTGGATCCTTTTTGGTTCAGCGCTTGAGCCTGAGTCGTAACACCCTTCTGGGTCACCTCTGTTAGGAGCCTGGAAATAAAACATGGGTAGTGGGATACCTTGACTGACAACAGGCTGTATGCCATACCCATTGCAGTAGAAACATTAATGCGTTAACTTTTCCCTGAAGATGCCTGGTGGCCAGCCCCAGCCTCTGGTTTCTTTGCAGAAGACTTTTGCATAGTGTGAGTGGATGGAGAGTTAGTTACACCTCAGTACCTCAACAGCAGTTAAGCCAGCACCATTTAAGTCAACAGAAGTATAATGTCTTTATGAGAATGAGGTTTGTGTGCACTGGATACCCGTTATCTTGCATGTAGGTTGGGATTGTTCAGTGCCAGCAAAGGTCTGTATCCTTTGGCAGTCTAAGCCCTTCAAATTTGTGGGGATGTTGTATGGAGTGAGAAGAGATGAAGAAACTGCTGGACCGGGCTGGCTCTTCAAAAGGAAGCCTCAGGTAATTATGATTGAGAAACCCAAGGTCCTTTGTCAAAAAATTGGTTTTTACTCTGAGTCTTTGACTAGGATTTTCAAAGACATGTAGGTGCTGAGAAGGACCAACAGGTCCCAAGCAGGATGTAGAACTGTGTTTCCCATGGGTGGAGTAGACCTAAGCTGCAAACAGATCAAACAGAGAGTAAAAAGAGCTTTCTGATGGAAAACGTGGAGCACTTCAACCTTTCTCCTGAACATGGCTCACAGCAGGCAGCTGTGCCTGGTCGAACATTGGCTGGAGGATAAGGAGACAGAAACAGGCAGTAACTAGACAAACATATTGTACCCTTCCCTGGGTCTTCACCTCTGCAGGGCTAGTGACTGGTCCTGCAACCAGAGCACAAGTGATGCCCTGGGGAGGGTCAGACACCCCATGGTCTCCTTTGCCTTCCCATAGTCTATCCATATCCTATTCCAGGGTGTGGGATAAATAATACAGCCAGCATGGAGATCAGAGCACTTTCAGCAGTCAATGAAGTATTTTATGGTAATGTCACCACCCAAATATAAACTGTCTTAACAGAGGAAACTATCATCCAGAAACATCTGTGACCAAAGGGTTTTTTAAGATCAAAAATATTCTGAGTTAGCCAGTATAAATGAGGGAATAAAAAATATCTGTCCTTTTCTCTGGCCTGATGTTAGTGGACAATTTTAATAAATTTCTTGCAGGAGCTTCTGCACCTCAGCACCATGGCTTTGCCAGAATGGGCTTGGCACCCTGGTCATTTGGGTGGCGGATACAGTCATGGCAAACAAAGTCATCCCTTCCCCTTTCCTGATTCTGTAGCACAGCTGTGCTGACACAGATATACCACAGCTGAAGGTTTCAGCACCTTAGGGCTGAAAGATGAAGCTAACCAAAGTCTCCCCTTCCCTCCCCTCTTTTTAAATGGTAGATTAGAAATGATTGAATTGAATCACTTTTACGTGGGAGCTCTTCTCTTGTAAAACTTCTGGGTAAAGGGGCATGGTATACCAACATATCCAGCATCTCCTCCATTTAACGGCAATATCAACAGCATAATTTTAATGGCAAGGTCATTATAACGGTTCCTCTTCTTTACTAAACCTCATACCACAGCCCTAAATACTGAGTTATGTTTTCAGCCCCTAAAATCTCCCCTCCCTTTCTTAAATTATCAGAAATGTCTGAGAGAATGAGCATCCAAATGTTTTCCAACTGTTTCGCTGAATTTGTCAGCCTGCTGGTTAGAAGTATTAGAGGCCAATACTTGTTTCAGTCACACTGGAAGTTTGTTTTCCATCAGTTCCTCTCTACTTATTTCTGGCATTTCATCTACTAAATTTAAACTACGTTTCTCAGTCTGTTTGTAAGATGTTCTTTTTTGGCTTCAAACTGTATTACTAACTAGCTACTGTAACTAACTACTATGCAAACTATTGTAGTAAAACTAAAAATGCACCATTTGTTTGTGAAAGTGTCTTTAGAACTGGGGAAACTTTCAAGTCAAGGGATACATTCCTACTGAAATGTCACTGTTTGGAGAAAGTTGTCACTGTCTCCATTTTTATAAGCATTACAGCCAGCTTTTCATTTTCCTTTTGTAAGGAAGCATCTTTTCCAGGTCAGTATTGCCTCATTTAGATTTGGTCTTGTTTCTATTCAACTCTGGTGTTTCCTCAGGTTATTTGAGACCCACCATGTTTTTAGCTTAATTGTGATTGAGTACTCTTTGATACCGCTTCCAGATATCGTTTTCACCATTATATTATGCCTCTCATCCTCAATGTGCTAGTCATTAGTGGGAGGAGTTATACCCAGTTATCATACCAAACAAGTGGTTTTCAGATGTCATACTGCAACAGCAATAGATCTGCAAATCACCTCTGTGTGCAACCTAGCTGAAAGCACCCTGCCAACTTCTGGGTCTTCCGAGCGGGAACAAGGAGAGAACTTCCACCGCAACTGTGCATGTTCTATATCTTGACATATTTATCAATTCAACTTTCTCCTCTAATAATCTTGTTTTTCATCTACTGAATGCTGTGCCTTTTCAGCTAAGAGCATCAAATTCTGCATCTGTTCTTTTTTTGCCTTTAGTAAGAGACTTGCACTTTTATTTTCAAGGACAATTTGTCGTACTATATCTCCATGCTAAGTGACTGATAGGAAATCCAGTTTAATCCATTGCTTGTGGAAGAAAATCCAACAAGAATTTTAACTAGATGAAGCAAATGTGAATTATTTTGCTGCTTCTAAGTGGACTGCACATAGGTCCAAATTAAAAAAATGTCTTTGAAAGTTGACTTGGGAGTGCTGATACTAAACTGATTCTATTCATTCCATCCAAAATACTGGATTTTATTGACATTACCAAGTAGAAGGCTAATGTCTTTTACTAATCCTCAGCTCCTAACAGTCTTTACTATCATACACCGCCTCTGGGTTTGTGTGTGAAAATCCAGGAAAGCATCTTAATTCTTACAAAAGATGTAAAAGCAGCCAAAGCAGCAGTAGGGCATCTCATTCTGCTTCAGACCTCTGACAGATGTCAGTTCTACCGAACACTCCTGGATAAGGTTGGGGATCACCACTCTTGGACCATGGTGTATCTGCAAGAAAACAGAAAATCTCTAAAAAACATTCAGTCACATAAGAAATCCTATACTTTCAGTTAATTCAGGTTTAATTAAAAGAAAAAATATTATATATTGCATGTGAACCATTGTAAATCCCATATATTGAAAAATGTGAGTCCAATCCCAAGAAATGTGAGATTAATTAAATTTTCTGAAGCTTGTATTTCCCTGTTATCCATGGGTTTCCTATTTCATTTTCATGTTTGCCTTCCCAACCATATGGGCTAGAATTGAACTTCTTAAAAGAAAGTTGAGACTTTTATACATTAAATCAGTTTAGCTGATGGACCTCTAAAGAAAATATTCATTACCAGGCAACTTGTAATAAAATCTTTCATCAGTGGCATGGTGTGGGCAGTGTTGTTCTCCGTGGGCTGGCTTCTTCAAGTGTTTGGTGTGCATTGCTCTCGGGTGGCTGGCTGACCTCCAGCCCTCTTCCAGGGTCAAGGCAAACTTTGGAAGCCTATGCAGTGAACACAAGTCCATGGATTGGCCTCATTATTGCTGCAGGGGAGTTGGTTACTCAACAGGTAGCGTTCCTCAAAAGTCTAGTGTTTGCATTCATCTATTTTCACAGGAGATTCTGCTTATACTTTTGACCTTAAAACAATGCCTTTCTATGTTTTTACCATGACAAACACAATATAAATAAAAATGCTTTTTACAGTTCTAACACCTAAGACTCTTAGGAAATACCAAATCTCTGCTGAGCTAAAGGAGGAACAACTGCCAACACAAGAAAATAGAGCAGGCCTTGAACCAATTAGCACCACATGTTTTCATTTAATATATTTATTACAGTTTCTATTAAAAGCCAGCACTTGCCCAGTTGCATAATGCTATCATTTAGTGGATGGCAGGACTGGAACTGTATTTATAAAATTTGATATTATTTTGGCTCATTATTCCAAGAACTTTTTCAGTTTACTTCTGCTAAGTTTAAGAAAGCCGAATGAGGTTGGTCCTGATAGTTTAGAAGGAAAGAAGTAAAAATTTTGTAATATAGTAGTTGAGTACTAGTTGTACAGGTGATGTGAGATGTACATGCAGACAGTGTCATGATTCCAGTTGCCATCATGTTGCGTTGGACATCATTGATAGAGAAAGTGGAACAAATACAGAAATCAAACAACTGTACTGCTGCTCAAGGTCTGCCACAAAGCCTGGGACAAGTCCAGAGCCTGCAGCTGGTCTCTTCTTTGTGTTTTGTCTCACTCCAAATTGTGCAAGCTCTTCACCTCTCTCAGCATGAGTAGGATGTTTGACAAGACCAGCTGATGTCTTGAAAAGACATGTCTTGATATTTGACCAGACCAGCTTGATGTCAAGGAAAAACTCCCTGTGTTGTGGTTGAGAGTCTCAATGAGGTAATTCTCTCCAGGCTGCAAAGGTGACCATAGCATGCCATGCTGAAATGATAGGCTAGATTTTCCTCAAAATAACTTTTGATGAAGCCCAGATTATCAAAATGAAGGCCTGCAAAGTTCTTTCTCAGCACTGTCCGGGGAGCTTAAATCCATTAAATCTCAAACCTTAACTTTGATCATCCCTGGCTGCTGTCACAGGCCCATTCCCAGTCCCTTAACGCAATTTCCCGAAGGATGGCGGAGCTGGTGAATGACTTGCTGAGAATCTGAGAGGGGAATACTTAGTTATCTGTGTTGACCCTGCTGAGCTGATATCAATGTACATCCACAGATTTACGTCATCTAGAAATCAATGAATTTTCCCATAGCTTAAGAAAATAATACAGTTCATTATGCTCTTGCCTTTCCCTTCTTCTTTCCTCCCACTCATTATCTATCCCAACCTTTTGTTGCAACTTCCCCTCCCCTTATGAGAACATTTTCCATAATCAATTACATTATACTTATTTTTGGTTTTGTACAGGTACATATCATCTCACCATATACATTTCCATATATGTTTCTATATAACATACCATATACATTTCTAAACTTTGACTTACATGAAGAATAAAAGGAATTAAGTCAGATGTGTACATTTCTAAACCTTGACTTATATGAAGAATAAAAGGAATTAAGTCAGATGTTTGGTTAAAATTTTCAAAGTTTGATTGAAAAATTAAAGGAAGAGTACAAATACAAAAAAAAAAAAAAAAAGACTGGAAGAAATGGCATTTCAATATGTCATTCTGAAACTACCTGTCTCTTTGCCCTGATTCGTGGTTGAATTGTTTGTCAAGACTCTCTTCAAAATGATCTTCTGTGGATCTACTCTCTTTGCAGAGCTGGCATTTTACATCTGAAAATAAGCACAGAAACAGGAGTTTGTGTTCCAGTTGAATATAGGACCAGTTCCACTGATTTCCATGGTGTTACTTGAGCAATACTTTGATATAATTTTTTTTTTTTAAAAAAAGGAAAATTCAGATCTAAAATCTGAATTGAGATCTCTTTCCCAATGAAAAATACTTTCAATGTCTGATCTCATTCTGCTTAATGCCTGACAGTGCTATAGACTGAGTCATTATTACTGAGAAATTGTCTATTTAAATCACCACGAAATCGCCAATATTTGCAAATGGAATACTTGAGGTTTTCTACTGTTCAGGACAGGGACTACATCCACAACGGTCTGAGTTTTGAGTCTATGATTTCTTGATCATATCATTCTAAGTTAGTTAAATAGAACAGCGGGGTTTTGAGGATATTGTCTCTGGGAATTCCTTCAATAGTTACTGTGGATTAGCACATAACATAGTCACAGTCTTATAAGTGTTAATTGTTCTAAAAAGTAGGATAAAGATTATATTCCTGACACACAGCCAACTAGAAAATTACCCTCTTATTAATGCTCTAACCTGAGAAGAAAAAAACTATGACTCAGGACTCATTAGAACATTAAGAAATAGAATAAGATATTTTCTTCTTTTTGTTCCCTCTTTCCTTCAGTTATATCAATAACAACAACACAGGCTCTACCATTTATAAAATTGAATATATTTTCTTGGTTGCAACACAATGACTTTGCTTAGCTTGCCTGGACTCAACTCGGCATTTGTTTAAGTAAATTTTTGTTAGCATTTAAGGTTAATCATCTTTTTTTTTTTAGTAATCAGAAAAGTGGGTTAATTTTTCTTCTTTTCAAATGAAAGCCTTATCTAAATGAAATCAATGGGACATGTGTCTTTGACTGCAGCACTAATATCACCAAATTCAGTACACATTACCTGTGTCATGTACCACATAGCACAGTACTGGCATGAGGCCCTGGTAACTTGAGAGGTGGGTCACCAAACTGTCCCAGGTCCTGTGTCCTTGGTGACCAACATCCTTATCCCCAGCACAAGGAGAGAAGGATGCTGAGTAACACCATGAACTTGTTCCTCCACAGATAGTGGCATCTTCTGCTGGGGACCGCAGGGCAATGAGTGCAGGGGTCAAGCAAAGGAAGGCTTTGGAGAGGGTCATCACCTTGGCTCCACAAAACCTGAGCTCAGGCAATGCATTGACTTCTTCTCAAGAAACCTTCACAAAGGCACAGAGTGCATTTCTTCAGCTGAACTAGGAGAATCAACAACAATCAGGATTCAAGGCTGTACAGATTGAGGAGTGCCACTGAAATCTCTCTGCTAGGCTGATCTTGTTTGTTTTTCTTTCCTTCACTTAAAGAACATATCTGGATGTGCTTTTGTTACTGGAACAACCTCTAGAAAGCATACAGTGACTGCAAGCAACAAAACATATTTTATTAATGTACCATAGGTTATTACCAAGACATGGTTGCAAATTTAGAAAAATCTGTTCTTATTTAAATATAATAAACAAGCTGGGTTTGAGATTCACAAAAACTGTTTAATAATATTTCTGTCTGCAAGCATGCATTTGTTCATGCTGATAGATATGAAGAATAACTTTACGGAAGTTGCACTGGAGAAAAATGAGTGTAGGAGGAGAACGAAGGAAAGGAATTTAAAGCAGAAAGCACAGCCTTGTGATACAGGAAAAAATGAAGTATCTGTTGTAACTTAATCAGGAAATTTATCTATTGCACTGACATTTTGAGGCTGTAGTTGGGGGTGATTTGAGAGTAAATATTATTATACAAAGAAACAAGAGATTGTAGGGTCCTGACAAAGCTAGATGTCAGCAATTTGATCCATTGCCTCAAGTAATTCTTGCACATAAACAGAAGCCCCCCAAACCACTCCTACATACTACTGAAAACGTTCACTGTTTTGTTTTGTCAGCTGGATGAAAGTCATGTCACAATTTGTTTAAAGAAAAAGTTAATTATTTCAGAAAACATATTTCCCAGTAAGTCACCAGAGACCAGCCTGTATAGCAGAAAGTGCAACAAACTGAGGTCTAGGGTAATCCTTACTCTGAGAATACAAGGGTAAACAAAATACATTTTCTAACCTAAAAAAATCTCTGCCTTCCTCGGACATATTGTGTGTTGAGGCCACAATGATTTTACCTTCTAAAATATGAGCAGAGTTCTTTAAGAAAAGAAAGAAAGGCTTCCATTAATGTTCCTGTCCTGGGGGTGTTATTTATTCTGTGGCCGCATCCACACCAACAGTGTTTGAATTCAGTGACATTTGCGCACAAGATGTAGCTACCTTTTCTGAGAACTCTGGCTATCTGTCACAAATGTACTGGTGACATTTTCCTGAGGACTTGCAAAATTTTTGCCTTTAATGCCTCCCTAGTCCCAATATTTAAATTCATGTGCTCTTTGGGAACTGCTATACACATTTCAGACATGTCCTTTACCATTTAGTGGTGATGGTAAAGAAAAGACAAATCAGCCAGAAAAGTCCAGCTCCTCCAAGAGAACAGTAAATAGGACAACTCAACTTCAATTACCCTGTTGTATCTTGGGAACATTTTGAGTGCTTCTGGCTTGGTATTTTCCCAAAAAGTCAAAATCATCCAGACACACTAATAAAAAAACAGAGAACAATCCATTTCATTTCTAACTGGAGCAGATCAGAAAACACTCTCGCATTTATTTTTCTTGTCCAAGTCCCAAACAACATCCCTCAACTCTTGTGTTTTGATTTTGTGAGACTGAAGTCAGACAAAGAACGAAAAGCAGCCAAATATTGAATAAATATTTCTCAGTGAAGGTGACTGTGATAGTCAATTCATGATAACTCCCTGACTTACTCTCTTTTTAAACTAAGGGGAAAACCTTTTCTTACATAACAATTTTCTATAGACTTTTTAAAAAGTAATTTACAAAACCATTGAACATCAGCCTTTTACATTTCTATCAAAATTCTCTAACTTTTAAAAATGTCTTAGATATTTTCTGATTAGCTGAAAACAGAATCACTCAAATAATCTTTCTTTCAATTAAGATGTGCTTTTTATTAAAAATGGGTGTTTCCACCAAAATATTTTCATTTTTCTCTCTTTTTTTAAGATTGGCTCAATGCCTGTAAAGGCAACTGTGTGCTTGTGGGCTGCATGGGCTATGACCTGAAACAGACTTCTACCAGTTTATCATTCCAGTAAAACACTTTTATTAGAATATAAGGTACAGATAGGCAGAAAGAACTTTATTTTGATGTTAATGAAAAAAACCCCACAGTTGAGATGACAGGTTACCCAGGCTAAAGAACAATGACCAGACTGAAGACACTAAAATTAGAGAATTTTTCTCACCATTTCACCTGGCAAAAAGTTGGCAAGGACTTGCTTTCATCAGTTTGTATTCAAAGCACACTCATTGCTTTTTTTTTTGCAAAAAAGACTGAATGCTTTGCAGATAGTAGACTGAAGTCAGCACCTCTCTAAGCCTTTTTTAATACTGGTCTTTGCCACCATGTACTGAGAAGATGAATTTGATTGCCAGAGAAAGCAGGAGATCACTATTCAAGCACAGCGTGCTCTGAAAAGGCATCTGCAACTCCTCAGCCAACAAATTCTTCCTTTGGCTCTGAACCTCAGATTTACTCATTTTCCCCTTAGTTATCCATTGGAAAAATCTTCAGACTTCCATAGTCAAAGTATTTTAATCAAAGGATGGGCGAGAGAAGAAAACAGAGACGGGGGGTGGGGGGGGGGAATACTTTGCCTAACGTTTATTCATTAATTGAGATGGAGCTTGCTAATTGCCTCACACATTCACACCTTCATGCCATGTGTTTCAGCAAGATCATAGCCTTTCTCCCAAACCACGTCAAAGCATCAGTCAACACAAATGATGTCAGCACAGGTGGCCTCCCCCTCCATCATTGCCATCTCCACAGAGTTCCCGTGGCTGGACGAGTGGTGGGACAACCTCCTCAGCTTTATCCCCGCAGTTTCGTTACACTTAGGGGGTCAGAAGTGAACACGCCGTAAGTCTGAGAATTGCTTTGAGTGCACGTGGTGAAATCGGCAGGTCTCAGTTCAACACCTCGGTCCTGTGGCATGGCAGAGGCCGGGTTCATCGAGGCACGGCATGGCTGGCTGATAGCAACAACCACAGCAGCACAAGGTTGGTGGTGGATGTAAAGGAACATTTCCTGCAGTTTGCAAAACCTGTGCCACTTTGACAAAAGTTGCTGTTTTCTTTCACGCTGGCTGATGCTACAGAGTCACTGGAGCCCGCTAGGTCTCCAAGCTGGTGAGCTCATGATACTTTTAATAATCAGAAGTTATTCCCATGTGGCTGGGCTGATAGACAGACTGACAGGATCTACCTTCAGGGTAGAAATTGCTCCAAAACTGTAACAGCAGCACAAATGGATTGATGTGGAGAGGTGCTGGGTTTTCAAGGCTCCCCTGGAGTCTGCAAGGGTAGGATTGCTCTGCATCAGCGTAGGATGAGAGGTGGGCAGAGAAGTTGAGCTAGAAACAATTTTTTGGTTTTTTTCCAGGAAGCAAGCCCTCTCAGCTGGGGGCTTTTGCTGGAAGGCATTCAAATTGATGAGATTATTAATTTCTTTCTTTCTTTTAGTTGGTGTATTTTGGGTACTTTAAGTCAACTGGAACTGATTTCTATACATTGCAACCATGGCAGTGCAGCTACCACGACACAGCTCAGCAGTGACAGCCACCTTGGGGATCATGGCAGTGTCCTTCGGGGATCTTCAAACCACCATGGACTTCTAGGGTAACAGGGGAACCATCGTCCCTACCCATTGGGCACCGATATCAGATGCCATAAGGAGGGGGAGTCTGTGATCTGCAGCCAGGGTGGCTCATGAACACAGATTACGAGGTGGGAGGGAAAATACTCTCTGCTCCATCCCTTCTATCTTTGTGCCCAGTTCTGGCTGCTGGAAGCAGAAACTTTCTCTAATTTGTTCCTTTGAATTTTCACCAGTTTCAGCACATAGATTTTACCACTAATTTTATTGCCTCTTCAGCCATGCTTTTTTTCTTATCCCCTGAATTCCGTAAGCTTTACATCCTAGCAGGGTGGCTGTGCTCTTTGTTTATACTGGTAAATCTAAATTATACTCCTTAACCCCATTTGTATGGAAGATTAGTAGCAAAGCAGGCTGAAGAGAGGCGGTAAGTCAATCAATGAATTAACCTCCTGGTTAAATGCCATAGCATGTGACAGAACAAATGCATCATGATCCCTCTTTGGTTTAGAAATGCAAATTTCAACAAGGGAGATTAGTGCAGTTTATAATGACCTAGAATGTTTGCCTTAAAAAATGATACCCCAGATGTTGGCCGGCAGACAAGGATTCAGCCTCTAGAGTCTCAACAATATGCTTGCAACATGAAAAATGTGCCCTTATCAAGGAGTGGAGACTCCAGGCTCAGTATTGATTTAAATTTGTGAGCATATTTCAAAGGCAGCAGAGGGTTTATTTAGTGCAGACAACTGGCTGAAAACAATATTTTGCTTGCTTCTCACGGCCAAGCAGAGAGGTGTATGTTCAAAATTGTGGATGTAAAGTTGTTGCCATGTTGTACAAAGGGGAAACCCAAATCCTTCCATCCAAATGACGGAGGAGACAGATCACCCATCAGCCTTGCAGGAGCAGCTCTGGCAGAGGAGCTTTGCTTTGAGTCCACCTGCAGTACTGGGGAATTAGCTGTGGTGACGGTTGGAGTCCGGGCAACTCTTCGGTTTTGCATCTGGAAGGAGAGAACTGATCCCTGGTGGCACCTAGCTGAGCTTCTTGCCCATTAATGAGGGCTGAAGAGCTTCCTATCCGTTTCCTTGCATTCTTGAAGAAGAGACAGCTTAGGAGAATGACTAGTGAGGACTAAAGATTTACTGTCAATGTCCTCACTTCCCTGTGGATGGGTCAGCTGTGGCAGGCAACTCCTTCTGAGGACACATTCTTCCGTAATTGTCCATCATAGATTGTCTCATGCCATCATCTTCGGCAGGCTCACGTCATTTACTTTAGCTGCATGTAAACTATCTCACAGGTCAATGTGACCAAAAATGAGACTAAGGCAAAACCTTCAGCTTGCAAAAAAACCCCTTAGTATTTTACTATTCATTGATTATCCCAGATTTCTTATTTCTATTTTTGAATGAATGTTTTGTATTTTTAAGGAAGGAATTCTAAACTTAAATGCTGATTGAAGCTTGTACATTCTTACATGCATTTTTAAAGTTTAAGAGAGAAATTTTAGATTTTCTTTAAAAATTAGAACCTTCCTTTTTACTTTTCAAGATCTTCAGTTACTGCTTTCCCCAAACTCTTCAACTTTCTAGGTGTGCCTTATTTCTCTCCATCAGATGACATATAGGTTTATCCATGATAAAGCACTGGAGTTGAGTTCTCAAGGATTTATCTGACCCTTTTTTCTCTTTGATTTGCATTTTTAATGAATATATATATCATTGGAAAACTTTTTAAACATCAGAAGCATTATATGCATTTTAAAATGTACAAAGATGTATACACTTTGTTAAATACAGTGACTAAAGTTCAGATGTCTCAAATTCTGTTCTTTATATAATTCACACTGGACAAAATTTAGAAAGGTGACCTTGATACCTGAACCTATCCAGGACAGGCAAATCTAGGTGGAGTTTAATAATAGCTTCACAAGTTTTCCTCCTTC